>NW_021821331.1:0-82516 GCF_901001135.1 Rhinatrema bivittatum | reverse complement strand
TCTTGAATACTTAATGTGTCTCAGTGGCTTAAGGGCTAGAAGACTAGCTTGAATTGAAGCATTTTGATAACATGTTGAGTGCTTCCAGGAATTTGTGCTGCATCTTCCTCACAATATCTTCAGAGATGTCAGGCACTCTGAATGGATGCTAATTAACCACATGAATACATCCAGGGTGCCTGTCTCCCTTTGAGTTGTTGTGAGCCAGGATGAACCTTGGATGTGCAGTGTAAAGGGCATGTCTTGAATGGACTCTCTATCCAAAGATCAGGGAGGCCTGGTGGGGTTGGAATAGGGAAGGGAACAGTTCACAAACTTGAGGATTTTCGGCTCTGGCAAGGACCAGAAGCTGCATATTCTTCAGATTTAATCTGCATCTCTATCTGAGCAAGTAGGCTGGGGGCCTTGAATTTATTAATCGATCTGCAGATTCATTCCAAAGAACCCAAGCTATTCGTCGTGCAACTCAAATTGCCACAGTTGCCCTGTTCAGTTATGTCAGTGCGGTATTTTCAGACATTTTCCTAAATTCAAATTGATCTGAGGATGTCCACACTTTAAAGAAAAGGATCGGAGACGGAGATGAACCGGCTTGAAGCTGAGTGATTATCTGAGCGCAGTCAGGACAGATATTCACCGAATCTCAACTTGAACAGGGCCAGAGGAGGCTTTTGCCCATCGGGATATCAATCAACCCATACCTCGGGGCACAACTACCCAGGCAGGTTTTCAGGATATCTACAATGAATATGCATGAGAGAGATCTACATGCGCTGCCTTCATTGGAAATCTGTCTCATGCATATTCATTGTGGACATCCTGAAAACCTGACCGGGTAGGTGTGCCCTGAAGACTAGAATATCAGACAACACAAACTAATAGGATGTGATCCCACTAATCACCAGGTCATATTTTCAGATTATTAAAACGAATAAGTGAATAAGGAAGAGAAAAGCAGAATGCCACAGCTTTTGAGTCCTCTCCTTGTGGTGAACGTGATCTTGTCCACCTTCACCGTTATTTTGAACCAGCTGTGTAGTTAGTTCGTTGCTTCCTTTCTATTTAGCACATGAACTTGAAGGCATCAAAACAGACAGGAAATGATGCATCAGATTACACAGGAAGTTCAGAAGGGCCATGAAAAAGATGGCGGCCTTCATGAGTTCACTGAAAAGATTTGCATTAGGTGCTATGCCCAGACAGGGTCCCTTGTCCAGAGCTCCAAGCTGAGTTGCTTGTAGCATCTCAGATTTATTTTAGCCAGTGAAATGCTTCCATGTCTCCAGAGAAAGGAACAAACGTGCCTTTTGTTTCCTGTGCCCACAGAGAAGAGAGCTCCGTACGTGGTGCAGCAGCTTGAAGAGCAGGAGGTGAACAGCAGCAGCACCCTCCACCTGGAATGCGTAGTGAACGGAATGCCTGTTCCCACCATCACCTGGCTGAAAAACGGATATGAAATGAAGCCTGCCTCGGGTGAGTTCCAGGATACGCTGCAACTCTAGGAGTGAATTATCCAGTGTTGTACATGGGCAGTAGCAAGACCTGACTCCGTGCCAATACCTTGAGGGCGTTAGTAATTGGGCCATAATAATCTTGAACCCCCAATAAAGAGATGCCCGCAATATTTAATATCTCTGCTGAGAAAGTTCTGCCTAGGAAAACCATGGTCCATATAATCAACATTGTCCATATAATTAGCATAAACTAGTATGGCATTAATTTTGTTGCAGAAATGAGGGTTTCAGAAGGGTTATTGAGTAGTGGATGTTCTGTATTCGTTGACATTAGAAAATCCCACAAGGACTTTTCTGTTTTGAACACAAGAAAAGCAATATGCTGACTTGCAGCACAGCCAAGATGCATGCGTTTCTTTCCATGCTGTGAGACGCCATATGTACACTATAGATACTGCATTTAAATTTGTGAATTTATTTCATGTATAGTAGGATCATCATTATCAAAGGATTTTGTGTCCTACTGAAGAATATGTGATTTAGCCATAATATTAAATGAGAAAAAAATCAGGTTGATTCAGAATTGGGGTACAGCATTGTGTCGTTCTGGAAGAAAACATGGACTGCTGTTGAGGGCATAGAAGTTGGTACAGTTCCTAGCCCTGTCTCTAACTCTGAGAGTGACTCTGGGCAAGCCATATCCTTGAGTGCATGAGTCTACCCTGCTGTAACTTAGGAATAAAAAAACATGATGTCATACACTGTGTAAATATTGAAATGGGCATAAAACCTGTACCTGAGAGGCGGTTGGATGTTTTGATTTCTTCCTTAGATGTGTACGGTGCTTTGAGTAATCAAATGGTAATTATGGTTGATGTTTCTATGGGAGGAGGTTACGGAACCTAGCAGCAATCACGGTTTGCACCATGCTGACTGATCAGAAGTGACAGCTGTGTAGTCATTGCTGACAGAACAGTATGTCAGGGCTGCCATGAAACAAAGAGGAGGGTGTGTGATTTTGCCTGATGAGACAATATCCAAATAATCTAATGGTAATTTATTTTTAATTGCTTTCTTATGCTTTCCCATTTGGATCTTTTCGAGGTACCGTGATACAAGGCCTTCATTTTTTTTCTGCATCCCCTTTGCATTGCACTTGTGTTTTCATGGACTCTAGTAAGGTAGAATTGCTTCTAAGGGCTGCTTCCCATGCATCTCTGTGACCAGCCACTAGATATCTTCCAGTGAATCTCTGGGACCAGCCGTTAGGTAACTCCCTAAGAAGAGTACTAGACTCAGTCGTGGTTGACCCATAAAATAGTATTCTTCTGCATTCAGGCAGGCCAATCCACACCGGTGGGTTATGCACTCCTACCAGCAGATGGAGACAACTGATTTGCTGATGTCACTGACATACAACCCTGCCCCAACATCAGCCTGCCAGTATTCTCTGCCTCCAGCGGGTGGTGGACGTGCATCTCCCCTTGTGAGAATAGCTTGTTTTCAGTAAAAAGAAACAAAAACAAAGGAAGAAGAAAAGGAGAAAAAAACCACAAATCTCCTGAGGTGATCATAGTCTGGTGCTCCGCCTCAGTTGAGCATTTGAACCAAGGCCTTTTTTTTTTTTTTTTTGCTGGGTTTCAGCTCAATAAAAAGTGGGGAGAGACAGGAGAAGGGGGCACACACAGTGAAGGCTTCTGCTCTTTCCCCCTGTACTAGCAGGCCCGAAAAAGCTTCCTGCTGACAAAGGCTGGGTTAAAGTAAAAAGAGTACTTCTGTTTTCCTCAGGCCGTTTCCCCGCCCACCCGCAGCAGTACACTTCTCACCCTGCTGGTCGGGGCCCATGGAGGTGAGGTGTGTGTGGTGGCGCTGCGGCATTTGGCCGGTCGACGGGGGAGGGGGGGGGACAAGTGTCTGATTTCCTGCGCTGCTGGACCTGTTGGGGAAAGAGCTACATGCTGAGAAGATGGCTGCCGAAACTCGTGGTAGACCACGGCTTTGTGTTTCCCGGGCAATCGTGCACACCCTAGGAGAAGTTTCGCAGTAGCATGCAGGTATGTGCACTAGGCCACTTGCACAAGTGCTAGCCCACTTCTGCGTGAACGAACATGCAGTTGAGCGGTTAGCCCGCAGCCTTGAATTGTGCACCGGAGAGCCGGGCAGCAGTTGTATTTCCCTACCAAGGCATGAGATACCCATTTTGAGGCGTAATGGCAGCAGGGTTCTAGCAGATTAAGGGGGCTTCCTGTTTGTGCACTTTGCCATATAAGGGCAAGCCAGCCGTGGCGATCGCTAGGGCTGTGATGGAAGCAAGGCGTTGGAACAGCGCTGCCTAGAGGCACAGGAGAATTGGCTGTTACAGGGTCATGATGATAGTTGCGGCATTCCTCCACAAAAAAGGTATTCTGGTTCATTCATACCAGAACAGATGGTTAGTGCGAGCCAAAAGTGCGGAAGAGAGTCAAGGGGCATCTCACAGATTGATTCACCTTTTCTAGGAGCTGGGCTGGATAGTGAATCTAGCCATTGTAGTTTGCAGCTGACACAGATCCTGGACTCATGACTCATGAGGCAAGGTCTTCTTACCAGAGCTACGTATTCGAGAGAGTACAGATGTAGGTTCAATCCTTGAGATTGAACATTCGTCCAGTGGTGTGGAGATTTGTAAGTCTTAGGGGCCATAACGGTGATGTTGGATGTGGTACCCTGGGCGAGAGCTCATAGATGTCCGTTTCAGCTGGCTCTTCTGTCACGGTGGAACCCACAGTTACAGGAGTTCGCAGTGAGGTTCTTCTTGCCGGAGGAGATGAACGTGAAGTTGTGATGATGGCTGCGAAAGGAGCATCTCATGAGGGGGGTACCCTTGGTCCCAGAATGTTTGGTGCTCATGATGGACGTGAGCCTCCAGGATTGGGGGGACTCCTTGTCAGGAGTTAGTAGCACGGTCTGTAGCCCACCAAGGACAGGCAGTGGACCTTTATTTGTTGGACATTTATTCAGTTTGCTTAGCGGGCTTGCAATTTGCTGAGTGGCTGGTGGGACGAGTGATATTTGTGGGGTCAGACAGTGCCACAACAGTTGCCTACATCAACCGTCAGGGCAGAACCAAAGATCACCAGGTGTCGGTGGAGATGCGCTCATGGAATGGGCAGACTAATGTCTTCAGACAGTATCAGCTTCTCACATTGCCGGTATGGACAATGGGAAAGCCAATTTTCTCTGTGGATATGCCTTAGATCCAAGAGAGTGGGAGCTGAGGTCTTTCAGCTCATAGTCTCTCAATGGGGTCAACCATATATGGCCTGTTGGCGATTTGCTTCAAAGCGAAGATGCAACAGTTCTGCAATCACAGAAAGGGCCTGTGGATGTTGGGACTTGACACTCTTGTTCAACAATGGTGTGGGGCAAAATGCTGTATGTGTTCCCTCTCTGGTCAGTGTTCGGCAGAGTGCTGTGAGTCATCTCGGTCTTGTGCTTCTGGTGGCCCCGGATTGGCCAAGGAAATCATGGTGCCTAGATCTCCACTGATCGCGGGTCATCAGTTCCTGAGGCTGGCAATCAAACCAGATTGTCTATGCATGAGAATCTGGGTCAATTCGGTCTTACAGTTGGATCTTACGAGAGCTCAACTGCAGAGGATTAGCTGTTCTCCAATAGTAGTGAACACATTGCTCCGACCAAGAATGTTTTCTACATTTCTGACTTATATAGGTTTGGAGAGTGTTTGAATATTGGTGTGGCGTGAGCGAAGGTCACCCTCTCAAAGTGGAGATTCCATTGATTTGGAATTCCTACAGGAAGGATTGGTTGAGGTTGACACTAAACACCTTGATGGTTTAGATGGCAGACCAAGCATGTTATGGAGGCCATATTATTGGTAGACCTTGGGCCTTCCTTACGTCTCCCAGTACCATCCTGGGACCTTAATTTGGTATTCAGGTTTTTGCAGGGTCCATCTTGCGGTCTTTGCGTGTTATTTTCTTGTGGCTATTTACCATCGCGACAGTTGTCCTGGTTGCTTTATGTTTGGAGAGGTGTATTCTGACCTACAAGCTCTCTTGTGCCATGTGCCTTTCTTTGTTTTTTGCAGAAAATGGTTGGAGTGCCATTTGAATGTCTAATTCCCTGCAGCGCTGGGCAGGATCAGAGTTGAGCAGGAATACTGGGTGCTAGGTGCCTTGGGTGTGAAGTGACATCTGTTTCGGTATCTAGATGTTACCATTCCTTATGGAAGACTGATCGCCTGTCCATCATCCATGAGATAAAGGGACAAGGAGAGCAAGAAATGAAGGTAACAGTGATCTGTTGAGTTAAAGACACTATCACAATAGCCTAGGTGGATGCAGGAGTGCCATGGGTGAAAGTCCTATTGGTGTCTCTTTCCAAGGTCTGCTGGGCAGCATCGTAGTCCTTCTTATCTGCTTTAGGCAAGCATTACCGCTTGACTCTTAAAGCTCAAGAGGACACTTTCCTCATGAGGGCGGTGTTGACGAGGATGCAGGCAGCTGCCACCTGTTTAGGGAGTAGCTTTGGTACATCCTACCAGTGTGGATTGGCCTGCCTGAGTGCAGAGAAAGGTGAAATTACATCTTACCGGATATTTTCCTTTCCTCTAAGAAAGGCAAGCCAATCCACAAGCCTGCTCTGGGCTGCCTACTGATGGTCTTTTCAGTTTGTCCTGGTTGCAGGGACGATGCAGAGTGTTCATTGACCGAATCACTTGGAACCCTGATAAGTGGAAAACCAGCCTGTTTTGTTCACTTATAGTTAGTAGTTGTACTGAATCTGGTACCACCAAGTTAGGTGGAAGCTGATGGTTCGTTGGCTGTTAAGAATCATGGTTCAAGTCTAATTGGTGGACTACTTTTAGATTTTCTAGAGGTACTGGCAGGGTGATGTCGGGGCAGAGCTATATGTCCGTCACATCAGTGAGTCTGATCTACGTTTACTGGTAGGAGTGCATAACCCACCAGTGTGGATTGGTCTGCTTTCCTTAGAGGAAAAGAAATTATCAGGTAAGAAGTAATTTCACCTTTTGAGCTCAGTAAGACCCGCCCCCCCCCCCCCCCCCCAAGCTTTTTATTCTCCATCACAGATTATAAACTACGGAGATATCTGGTTAATTTTAAGGTCTGAATAATAATAGAATGGAGTTGTAAAACTGTATAGATTTTTGCCCAGGATTTTCTGTGCTATACTCACATGCTGAACCTGACATTCCTACTGTAGGGATTTCTCTGCTGGTCAATAACAGCCTAATCATTGAACGAGTGAAAAAGGACGATGAAGGCTTGTATGAATGCAAGGCCACCAATGAGATGGGGGAGGTGAGAACAGCAGCATTCATTACAATACAGGGTAAGCCGTTTTTTTTCCCAGATTGTACATGTGAACAGATTGTACATGTAAACACTGAAGCAAAGAATGTATTTAGTCTTTCTGTTATGGCCATGTCTTCCCTATGGGCTCCTTTAACTCCTTCGCAGGCTTCCTGCTGCAGATATATATTTTTTAATTTTATTATGAGTTTTTGCCTCTGTGGTCCGCTTTTTTCGATTTCTCTTTTTGTTTGACTTATTACTGTTTTATATCTAACTTGCCAATGCGTATACTTTTTCCTATTTTCTTCAGCTGAATCCTTTTTTAGTTTTTGGAAGAAGTTCTTTTGGCTAAAATAATCTCTTTCACCTCATTTTTCAACAATGTCAGCAGTCATTTGGCCTTTCTTCTTTTTTTAATGCATGGAATACATCTGATCTGGGCTTCTAAGATGGTATTCTTAAAATATGTCCATGTTTGATATAAACTCTTAATATTTGTAGCTGCACCTTTTGTCTTTCTATTTTCTTCACTTTATCAAAGTTTCCCTTTTGAAAGTTAAATGCTGGAGCAATAGATTTACTTAATATCCTCCCTCCAGTCATTAATCAAATTTGATTACATTTATGATCACTGTTGGCAAGCAGCCCCTCTACCATTATCCTGTGTTCTAGTAAGAAATAGGCCTAAAATGAATTAGGTTTCATTGGTTCCTGGATCAGCTGCTTCATGAAGCAGTCATTTATTTAATCTAGAAACATTACCTCCCTAGCTTGTCCTGATGTGACATTTACCTAGTCAATATTCAGGTAATTGAAATCTCCCATTATTGCTGTGCTGCCAAATGTGTTAGCTTCCCTAATGTTTGTTAGCATTCCATCATAAGTACATAAGATTTGCCATACTTGATCAGACCAAAGGTCCATCAAGCATAGTATCCTAACAGTGGCCAATCCAGGACACAAGTAACTGGCAGCATCCCAAGGGGTAGATAAGATTCTATGTTACTTATCCCAGAGATAAGAAGAGGATTTCTGCAACTCCACCTTAATAAAAACCTTTTTTAAATGCAGCTACACTGATAGCTTTCACCACATCCTCTGGCAACGACTTTCAGAGCTTAATTATTAATTTATTTGTTTGTTTGTTTATTTATTTGGCACTCTTTTATACCGATGTTCCGGTAACAAAGTTACCAATCACTTCGGTTCACATTGCAACAATAAAGATGACATGAGAATGCCTAACATAGAACCAGGATGATCAAACTTGGATACAAAACTGGGTTTAACAAAGTATAATGACATTGAATTATAAACTGGGTTAACAATGTATAATTACATTGAATAAAAAATATTTTTTCTTATTACTTTAAATGTATAACATAAGTCATTGCCATACTGGGCCAGACCAAGGGTCCATCAAGCCCAGCATCCTGTTTCCAACAGTGGCCAATCCAGGCTACAAGTACCTGGCAAGTACCCAAACACAAAGTAGATCCCATGCTACTGATGCAATTAATAGCAGAGGCCATTCCCTAAGTCAACTTGATTAATAGCAGTTAATGGACATCTCTAAGAACTTATCCAAACCTTTTTTAAACCCAGCTACACTAAGTGGCGGATTTTAAAAGGGTTACGCGTGTATATTACGTGCGTAACCGCAAAAACCCGCTCCTGCGCACACCGAGCCTATTTTGCATAGGCCTGGCGATGCGTGCAAGCCCCGGGATGCGCGTATGTCCCAGGGCTTGAAAAAAGGGGCGGGGAATGGGTGTGGAGGTCCGGGGCGGGACTGAGGCCTCTGGCACAGCGGCCGTGCCGGGGGATCGCGTGCTGGCACTCGGCCGGTGCGCACAACCTACGCCTGCCCAAAGGCAGGCGCAACTTATTTAACAAAGGTCATGGGGGGGGGTTTAGATAGGGCTAGGGGGCGGGTTAGGTAGGGGAAGGGAGCGGAAGGTGGGGGGGGGGGGCGGAAGGAAAGTTTCCTCCGAGGCCGCTCCGTAAATCTGTGCGCGCTAGGTTGCACGCACAAATCTATGCCTGCGCGTACCTCTTAAAATCCGGCCCTAAGTGCACTAACTACATCCTCTGGCAGCAAATTCCAGAGTTGTCTACGATTAGTTTTAAATGTGCTACTTGCAAACTTCATGGAATGTATCCTAGTCCTTCTATTATCCGAAAGAGTAAATAACCGATTCACATTTACCATTTAAGACCTCTCATGATTTTAAAGGATTCTATCATATCCCCCTCAGTCACCTAGTAACTTTGTCATGTGTCCCCTAGTTTTTGTATTCTTTGAAAGCGTATACAACCGATTAATGTTTACTCATTCTACTCCACTCATTATTTTATAAACCTCTATCATATCTCCCCTCAGCCGCCTCTTCTCTAGGCTGAAGAGTCCTAACCTCTTTAGCCTTTCCCCATAGGGGAATCGTTCCATCCCCTTTATCATTTTGGTTGCCCTTCTCTGTACCTTTTCTAATTCTGCTATATCAGTTTTTGAGATGTGACCATAGCTGCACACAGTACTCAAGATGAGGTCGCACCATGGAACAATACAGAGGCATTATGATATTCTATGTTTTATTCTCCATTCCTTTCCTAATAATTCCTAGCCTTACATTTGCTATCTTGGCTGCTGCACACTGA
Organism: Rhinatrema bivittatum; assembly: GCF_901001135.1. Taxonomy (NCBI): domain Eukaryota; kingdom Metazoa; phylum Chordata; class Amphibia; order Gymnophiona; family Rhinatrematidae; genus Rhinatrema; species Rhinatrema bivittatum. Next base: position 73,083 of record NW_021821331.1, on the reverse strand, counting down.
GCAAAAGATTTCAAGGTATTATCAACGATGATGCCTAGATCCTTTTCCTGAATGGTGACTCCTGATGTGGAACCTTGCATCTGTCTATTTATTTTGGTCAGGTGGATGGTAGTATATCCCCACCACTTTACTCTTCTCCATCACATATGGAATTTCCATCCATAAAGATTCTGCATTTAGTCTTCTGTGGGATCTTTATTCTGTTGGACTATATGCCATCCCTAACAGTGCTAACTCCTCTTAGTATCTTTCAAAAATACCTCCCTCTGAATCATATGCTGGTGAATGACTTGTCGGCTTTTTTTCCTCTTCTAGTTTGAAAGCTGCTCTCTCTCTTTTTTAAAGGTCAGCGCCAGCAACCATAATTGGTTATGGTGTAGCCTGTCCTTTTGGACTAGGCTCTCTTTTCTCCAAATGTTGCACAGTTCCTAGCAAAGCTGAATCCCTCTTCCCTGCACCATCGTCTCATCCTTGCATTGAGACTCCGGAGCCCTGCCTGCCTGCCTGCCTCTGGGGGATCTGCATGTGGAACAGGGGAGCATTTCAGAGAATGCTACCCTTGCAGCAATAATTTTACAGAATTTATTTATTAAAATTTATAAACTGCTAATTTCAAATCTGTTGCACTAAACAGTATGCAGTTAACACATAAATCATCAATTTTCACAAACTAATGTATATAACAATATCTTAAAATATTACAAACTATCATTCTAATAGGGTGGTTCTTAACGGTCACGACCCTTTACCTAAATGTCTCCATAAACAGATGGGCCTTCAATTGCTTCCGAAAAAGTTTTAAATCTTGTATTAATCTTAGATTAGACAGTAAAGTATCCCTTAACTGCAGGAATATCACTGAATATGCTCATGCCCGCGTCTCCACGTAATGTACCTCCTTAGGGGATGGAATTACAAAACGGATAAGCAGATTCAGAGTGCAACGAACGTTTTGGTTCATATTTTCTTATAACAGTAGACAAATATGGCAGACCCTCATTTCTTAAAACTTTAAAGGTTAATACCAATATTTTGAATTGTATTTGTTGCTCTACTGGCAACTAATATAATCTCTCTAAAACGGGGTAACATGATCACTCAACTTACCTCGCAATATTTATTTATTTGTTTGGGCGTTTTATATACCGTCGTTCCAAGAGATGATCACAACGGTTTACAAAATCCTCATACATATATTCAAGGTCAATGGTCATATACTGAGTGTTCAGCATTCACTTTCTAGTTTGATTCCGCATTGTATACAAATATCAAACAGGCCACTGCATTTTGCAGTAATTGAACTGCTTTTAACCGATATTTTGACAAGCAAATCAAAAGTGTATTATAGTAGTCTACATTTATCAATAAAAATGCTTGTATGACCATCCTAAAATCAATGATTGGTAATATAAAACTAAGATGGTGTGAAAGCCGCAATTTATAAAACCTACTCTTATGACCTTATTTAAATGAGCAACATAAGATAAGGTAGACTCCATCAAGAATCCTAAATTGCTAACTGTATTCGTAGAAGGAATTAGTGTGCCATTAAATACTATTCCTGGACCAGGAACAATTTGTGAACTTCTGGTAATCACCATGCCTTCTGCCTTCTTAAAATTTAAAACAGCTGACTAGTTGACATCCAAGCCTGTATCTTTTCTAAACATGAAATAACTTTTTGGATCATAGTACTTGTTTCTTGTTCCACCTGAAAAAACAACAACAGCGTATATTTTGTAAAAATGTACTAACTGATACAAAACTTTACTCAAACGAGCTAAATATATATTAAAGAGTTTAGCAGAGAGAATACTTTTATGCACACCTGTTTGAGTCTTTCACCAAAGCTATTGTATGAATTCTCAACTTGAAACCATCTTCCAGTTAAAAATGAACTGCAATAATACTGAAGTGGGGAGCACTCATTGAGTAAGCACATGAGCAGCAGCACAACAGCAGAATGTGTATGTATGTGTCTTTGTATCTGTGACAGAAAGAGAGAGAGAAAGTATGTGTGTCTTTATGAGAGAAAGAGAGAGAGAGAAAGATTGTTGACCTTTTCTTTTGGGCAGGGACATCTCTCTCTTGCCCCCTCCTCCTCTTCTGTTCGTGAGAGGAATGGTGGCTCTCTGCCTCTGTGAATTCTGGTTTTGTGGATCTTGCCATGTGGAAGGTTGGCCACTCCCGCCATAGGCTAAAAGACACCAAGATGACCAAAGAATTTTCTTTTCTTATTCCTCTCTCTGGTTAGGGAAAGTGGATAAAAGCTTCCACAAGAAAAAAGTACACAGAGTGAATAAATACAAAAATCACTAAAGATGAGTGGGAACCACTGAGAGAGTCTGGAAATTACTCTCTTTACTTTCTAAGGCCTGGATTTTCTAAGGTTGCAGACCTTAGAGAATCCGGCGGTAACAGGGGGTGGGGGGGGGTGAAGCGGGGGGGTGGGCCTGTGAAAGCCGGCAGTGCTATCGCTGCCGGCTTTCGAACCCAATAGTGCCATCGTAAAAGGTGGGGCTATTGGGCATGCTACTGGCAGCAAAAAGGGTTCTTACCTTTTCGCTGCCAATGAAGTTTCCGCTGCGTCCACCCCGACAATGCCCCAATCTAGCCATCGCACCCGAAAAGGGACTTTTCGCGTGCGATACGCTACGAAAATGATCTTTTAAGATTCCATAGCCAAGGCTTTGGGCCTTTACTCTGAAAAAATTAAGAGAATTGAAAGGAAAGATACTAGAGGTCGCTTGCTTTTTATGCAAGCAGGAATAAACCAGTACAGCATTGGTGGGTGGTACATTTTTGTATTCCTGCACTGCCCTGACCTAACACTAGGCCACACTCCTTCATAGGGATCCCGAAGGGGCCCTACACAGGGGAATCATTAAGACCAGGAAGAACTATGCGCAGTCATCTCCTCCTTCCTTTGTTCTTACTTCCTCCTCCTGTGTCTGTCCCAAGCTGCTACCACCCTCTACTTGTAGATGATTCCAAGCATCGTCCACCCTGTTTCAGTAGGAAAGTATTTCTCTGCTTCCTCCAACTTGTCCACCTCCCAAACATCCTATTTGTCTGTACCTCCCTTTCTCTTCCTTACACTTTGTGCGCCTTCAAACTGTGACTAAGGAAACTTGAAAACTGTGTTCTGGACAATTTTATAATTGCTTTCAAAATAAAAAAAAAAAATAATAGGATTTAAAAAACCGTCTGAGCAGGAAATGAATCAGGACTACATTCTGAGGGAAGAGCGTGAAGGTCCTCCTTAAAGCTGAAATCTGGTTTATAAGAGGTTTTGCCAAATTTTTTTTTTTTTTTTTTTTTTTAAATGTGTGTCTTTGGGAAAACAAATCCATAATTAAATCTCACCCACTGAATGCGATGAAGACCCAGTGCTCCATTTCATTAGTAAGGCATTCCTAGCAAAGCAGATGGGTAAATTCGGACCCCTGTAGCCTCAGTCAACCCTTGACACGCTGTGTTCTTTGACTGCAGCCAGCACAACCTAAGCACACCGGGGAAACTGGGTAACATTGTGGGTTTTTGTCCATAGCTCTCACGTGCTGTAAAGCAGATGGTAAATTTGTTGATGGTGCTTTCTTTTTTTTTTTAAAGTTTTCAGCAGAGTATTTGAGAGATCTGTTTTCTTCTGTGCTTGATCCACAGGCTCGGAGGAAAAAGCAAATATTGAAGTCATTATTCTGGCCTGCACTGGAGTAGCTGCTACACTTTTCTGGCTTTTCCTCACCTTGTTCATCCGAAAACTGAAAAGGGTGAGTTATTCAGCACTGAGAAAGAACTGATGGTGGGGGCTGGTTGCACTGAGTTAAACCTCCAAGCATTCCAGCACGACACCTCTGACCGCCGCGTGACCGCCGCCGAGTTACTGAATCACCCTCTGCCCAGAGCAGCCAGGATGGGCAATGCAGTGCGTAAAAAGGGCTTGAATTTTCCCCAGATGTGAGCAAGCAGTGCCAGCCATCCAGGCTCGGACCCTGGCCGCTCTCCTGCTGCTCAGGAGGTTCAAACGTAGGCTAATTCGGTGCCTTCCTTTCTGAAAGAACAAGCTGGGATGGTGGTTAGGCCGCCTTTTTGTGCGGGACCTGAGGAAGCGGAGCATAGCCGACGGGGTACATCGGTTTGGGGGGGGGGGGTGAAGGGCAGGTGGGGGGATGGGTATGGAAGATCACAGGGGTGAGGAGGAGGAGGAGGAAGAGTGTTTGGGATAGTGGGGGGAGGGAAGGGTGGGGGAGAGAGAGTTCACAACTGGGCCCGGGTCCTGGCCCCTCCCCATTGCATGGTACACCTGGCCTTGGCCCTCTCTTCCCACCCACCCCCAGGCTGCACAGTCCCACTTCCTTTTCATCTACAAATTAAGCCCCTGCTTGTAACTATAGGCGGCATCAGGAGTTTTCCAGCTTTGCCAGAAATAATGATGGATGGGGGGGGGGGGGGGAAGTGAGGGCGTCTTTAAGTGAATATTATCTCTGTCTCCTGTTCTTCTGCTAAATGCACCCCTCTCTCTCGGTTGATGTCCGGGGAACTGAAACCGGGCCTCCCGAGTGGCAGAGCGTGGCTTTCCCTTCAATCTTGTTAGGGGTTTTTTGAGAATGGGGATGGCGCTCCCGTCAGCTTCTCTTTGCAAGGCCTCGCACTGCCTTCTGACCGTGATATCCGCGAACAACATTTTCCTGGGTTTCCTTAAGCTTCCCATTCATAGAAAGTCTGATTGATGTTCCTGGCCTGTCTTGACACTCTGTCGAAAATATTATACCGCTGTGGTCTGGCTCCCGTCCAACGCTTGGTCATAACGGTATAATTAATTACTACAAATGCTATTGTTAATGTGGTGAAAATGGCAGACCACTAGTTAAAAGCATCAGCTGCCTGCGTCCAGGCTGCCCGAGGCACTAGACTGAGTGTCTCCGTTTTCTGCCTCGGACTGTCACAACACCTGCAGGGCAGATGAGAGTTATTGCTCTGGAGGAGGCCACGGGAGGCGCACATTACACCCACAGTCTGACTCGACTTGCACACAACGCTTGTAGAGTTTTTTTCACCTTGACTTCAGAGCCTGGTGTTAAGTTTGAAGTCCGAGCCCGCTGGGTCTCTGCAGCGTGCGTGAAGGTCCCGCTAACGTTCGGGAATGGACAGCGGGGGCTTCACGTTCGCCTGACTCTTCGTTGGCCAGGACCGGAAGTGGCAGATCTTCCCAGAGAGTGACTGTGTCACTTAAGGTGGAAGAGATTTATGCTCCGGGGGGGGTCCTCACCTCACGGCCCCGGCAGGTTGCCCAGGTTGTGCCAAACAGCGCATTCAGTCAACGGTCTGCTTGCCACCCCAGACGACCCGAATTCTTTCTGAATGACTCCGTGGAACGGTCCCAAGTACAACACGCTTTCTCCTCCTCTTCCCACTGTAAGCGGGGCTGGTAGGAGGTAATGTTGAGTGATTCTGCTGGCTTGGTGTTTGGCTTTGGGGTGGGGGCACTCTGTAGAGGTGGAAGGGAGGGGATCCCAGGGCTGTGGGGGGAGGTTTCCCATGAAGGTTAGGTGGAAGGGGTAGGTGGGATGGTCGGGATTGGTGGGGAGCGGTTTGTTTGAGGATCACCAGCTGGGAGGAGTGATTTCCAGTTTAGCTAAGAGGTTGGGTTATTATTATAGTTATCTTTTTTTTTTTAGACTTGCTGTCTCAGTTAGGCACCCAAAAACCTCAGCTTACTATGTCTTGCCAGCTAGACGGAGACTGATTTTCAGCCAAATGCCTAGCTGGGTAAGGCCAGCTCAAAATCAGCCTGACTTAGAGAACCAGATTTTGGCCGACTAAGTCGGGAGCTGAGCGTTTTTATTTTGTGTTGTGTTTTTTTTTTTAAATTGACCCCCAATGTGAGTGATACAGAGTGCTGCCCCCTGAAAAGCACCAGCCCCCATTGAGAAATCACAGCTGGTGGCAGCTACCTCCACGTTTCCATCCGCGCAGCCTCCCATGGGCCTGCTCTCACCTTTCAGCAGACGGTGCCGTGCCACTGCCATGCCAGAAGAGTCCTCTGCCTATGTAAACCGCCCAGGCCTGGTCATAAAGCACGGAACATGCGCCGGGTCTCCTACTTCTGCGTGCGGGGGACCCCCGCTGGCGGGACTGCTCCTTGCCAGCTGTCGACGGAGAAGCCAATATAAAGAGAACAGGCCTGGGAGAATTTTCTGTTGCGTTGATAAAATTCCTAGGTTTTCTTATAATTACGTTGCATTTTGTTTCTCGTTCAGATCTAGGCCAGAACAGCTCAGCTTCACTTATTTGGCCTATCCCTCTCTGAAACCGTTCAGCTCACCATAGGCCTGATTTAATACAATTTACTGAGGCTTTTCTCTCATTCTGCGTCTAGGAGTAAAATGCTTAGTAAATCAGGACCCGCGTGTCCTGCAACTATAAACCGTAGGCGATCCCAAGAGTCTCGGTCCTAAACACGGCAGAAATCAAAGGCTGACCGAGTTTCCCTCAGGTTGACAAACTCAAAAGGAGATTTCCAAGAGGCTTAGTTGAAGACAAGTGAAACACAGCAGAGCCTTAAAAACACCCTGTGCTCCTAGCTGCCTTAAAGCATGTTCTGTTTCATAACGGAGCAGATAAAAGAGCTGGCACACATTATGGATGCTTTGGTGGGCTGTCATGTGATATAAAGAATATCCCACATATGGCCAAAAATTTGTATTTCACATTTTCTTTTGACATGATGAAGGACGTGTCGGCTCTGAAAAGCTAGTCAAGAAATGTATTGTTAGACCAAATAAAAAGCTAGCGCCGTATTTTGTTCCTTGACCTTTACTTCCACACCATTTAACTGGTGCCGTTTAGCGAAGGGGACAGGGAGAATATTTTCGTGCCTTCACGTTTTCTTCCTCTTGGTGTCGTGGAGCTGACAGCAGTTGACCTTTTCGGCCCCCTACGGGTGCCTGCCTTCATTACCGCAGCGAGCGGAGGAAAAGCAGACGACGGGTCAGCAGGGCTCACCGCCGTGATGCTCCGCCAACGAGAGAGCTAGCTTCGTTCATCGCCCACCGGGGGCCCGAGCTGGTTTCAGGCCTTCTCTCCCAAAGCAGACTTTGAGCAGGCGCTCACCAAAGATGGGGATGACCCGCCTCCCGCTGCAGCTGCAGCTTGGCCCGTGGCCTGTCCCGAAAGGCTCTTCCGACCCAGACCGGGGCAGGGGATGGTTGGGGAGCGGCACACGCCTTTGGGGCAGCAGCCCGGACCCCGAGGGGGGCGGATGTTCCAAGCATCCAAAGAAACCGTGACAAAAGGAAGAAACACCAAAGGCGCCCCTGGGCCACTCCTTAGCGCCCCCTTGCTGTAGAAAATAGAAGTCCCCATTGGTTCTCTTCCCCTCTCTCGGGCCGACGCCCTACTAAGAAGCGCGTTAAAGCGGGCACTCGCGTTCGGCGCCTGTTCTCCCTAACGCGCGCAGCCACGCCTCCTGGGCGCCCGCTGCGATACTTTAATGGGCCGCTGCATGGAAAGGGCGCGCTACTGAAGAATTAGGCGTCCCTAGCGCTCAAATACATCGGGGACCAGGAGACATGGCTGGGCGCCCACGATTACAGCAGGAGCTCAGTGCGAGCGTCCGTTTTATCCCGCTTCAGGTCGATTTCGCCCGATGCACACGCACAATGTCAAGGGGCAAAATCGGCCTGGAGCGTGCATATTCCGCATTCAGAATTTTTTTTTTTTTACATCAAACCTTTATTTGAGCTTCGCAGCGATACTAAGTAGGAAGAACCAGTATGTTTTAATTTGTAATGAGCCCCTGACTCGCGGATCGACTTAACGCCAGCTCCGGGGCCGGAGTTAAATTTGCCGCGTTAAAAAAGTGCGGGTTGGGCGCCCGGCGATTTTCTGCATCGGGGGGGGGGGTGATGGCTAGTAGCCTCATCCGTGTGGAATTTACATGTGATGAGCGCCATCGGCTACGCGTTTGGGCGCGCGTTTTGGACGCGCTAATCTCCTTAAGGCATCGGGTGCTAGTCTAGCGCGTCCAACCCGCGTGTAAACCTTGAGCGCTAGGCCGGGCGCACTCTATTACCCTGGTCTCTCTCTGGTAAGGGCTCTACTCCCAGTCACTAAGGATTTTAATAGAAAGCCTGAGAGATGGGGATTAGATACAGACCTCTGAGGACCCATTTCCCCCAAAACATCATCACTGCTGGATGCAGGCCAGACCATTCACGTATCTTATTTTCTTAATTACTCCCACTTTTCTCTAGTTACATTGACATTCATGCATACCCAAAGAGATCTTAGACTTCTGACTCCGTAAGATTAGAACCCGGGGTCATCCTAACACCTCTTAGTTGGAATAAAATGAAGAAACAGCCCAACCCCCCTCGCACAGAGTCCCCCCGGGGTATTTGGGGATTTATCATGAAGGCCAATGAGATCACGGGGCCCACTCTTCACTCGGCTGCTCTGTCCTTCCAGCCCAGCGCTATGGATATTAAGACTAGCTACCTGTCGATCATCATGGACCCAGAGGAAATGCCCCTGGACGAGCAGTGCGAGCGGCTCCCCTACGACGGCAGTAAGTGGGAGTTCCCCCGAGACAGGCTTCGACTGGGTAAGTGGCCCCTGTGCGAGACATCCTGCCAGCAGCGGGGTGAATGCATGTAATGTCAGGTGCTGTGAAGGTGTTCCCGCAGTGCCCTTGCATGCAACAGGTTTATTTTACGCCATCGGCGGGCGGCGTCACCCCTGACGAGATAATCATTAGCTGTCAGTACCGGGGATGTGCCAGCACTGGCCCCCCCCCCCCCCCAGCTGATGATGCGCAGGGAGAGATTGAGGTCTCCCGTTGCCACGGCTGTTTGCGTGGCTCCGTGCCTATGTCCTCGGTTTGCAGATGGGCATACAGGCTTCGGACTTCTCTGCTTTCCTGGTGTACGGGTATGTGTGTTTTCTGTGTGTACGGTTTTCTTTCTGGATGCATGTGTGCTGTGTCCCTGTGCACAGTTGTGGGTTGTTCTCGGTGGTGTTTCTCCGTGCCACGTATATGTGTATCTTTCTCACTATCAGACCGATGCAATTCAGCGTGATACTAAATAGGGGGGAACCACAGAAAGCAGCATCCCTCAAGGTCTGGCCCAGTGGGAACCCCTGCCGGCAGTGAGTGAAGCAGTGAATGCATTGATGTTACGTGTCAGGCACTTGATATTCATTTATTCAGTCCTTCACTTCCTGCCAATTGGCCCATTCACTGTCACATGTCAGTGAAAGGCCCAATCCCCTTTCAGAAGGCTGTCCTGAAAGAGGATTGGTCCTTCCACTGACAAGTATCAGTAATAAGGACCAATCGGGACCAGCCCTGCTGGGGGTGGGGAGGGAGCTCTGGCCAGGCTGTTGTGGACGCACAGCCACTTCTCCTGGGCCACCCGACGCGGCGCGCTAGGGACGCACAAATTGCCCATTGCGCGTCCCTTTTAGCGCGGCAGCTCATTTGCCTATTGCATCGAGCGCCCAGGACAGGTGGACGCCTGTTTTTTACGCGCTGATATTGCGTCGGCCTGAATGTTGTTGCCCGGGGTGTCATTGGGAGGAGAATCCTCAGTTGCCATTTAACCCGGGTAAGATGACCGAGCTGAAGATCAGCCGTGCCCCTCTCGTCGAAAAGCCCACGCGGTCTTGCTTATTGCAGGCACCGGGTTAAAGAGAGGCCCTTTCCTGTGGACGTGCCGAGGCCGGCAGAGTAAAACAGCGAGTGCTTTATTTTAACGGGAGCTTGAATGCGGTTTTAGCCCCTCCCAACTGCTTTTGGCGTCAGCGCCTGGTGGCTGCTAATTGTTAAAGGGAAAAGCGCACGCGGACTTCTGCCCCTGCTCCCTCCTTGTAAAATGGCACCTGACTGTTTGAAAATACAATCTACCCGTGCCTTTTTTTCTGATCCTGGCCCCCCCCCCCCCCCCCCAGAAAGGCCTCCCCTCCGTCCGGCTATGGGATTACCTGGGTACATGGCTTTGAGAATTGCCCCGCACACGTCTCTCTGACTATCCAGTTCGAGTTTAATTTTTCTGTGTGCGTGGGGCCATGTCTGTGCGTGCATATTCAGCCCGGGGCAGAATTTGAGTGGGATATATCCAGCTACCCACGGAGCACCCCCCTGCAACCTCCTTTTGTTGGTGTCTGAGTGTTTATACGTACAGTGTCCGTCTGGCTCTGAGCTTGCTTGTATGTCCACATATGTCCCTGTGCAGTTCTGAATGTAGGGTGCCCCACTGGTGCCTAAAGATTTGTCCATGCCCTTTGTGACTGTGGGAAAACCGGCTAGGACATCTGTTACCTTTGCATGATATTTGCCGCTACCCCTCAGTATTCTGAGATTTATTTTACCTGCTCTGAGCATAAGGATTAAACTTGCCATGAACCGCTCTTACTTATTTGCTTCTAATCAGGCCACAGGGAAGAGAGGCTTTGGAAATGAATTGCAACCATGTCTTATTATGCCACGGTTTTTATCACCAAATACTGCCGTGCAACTAAAAACGCCAGCTCCATTTATTAAAGACTTTGGAGGGGAATACACCCATAGCAAGGCATTGCATGCATCGTGACAGGGCAGAGCGGGTATCCCAGGCTAGGACCCTGCCTAGTTCTCCGGCTTTTGCATGCCTGACAGGTCACGTTCCTTCTCTTATCTGCCAGACCTCTCTGACTCACTCTTGACTTTTGCCCCTAGGTAAGACCCTGGGCCATGGTGCTTTCGGGAAGGTCGTGGAAGCATCTGCTTTTGGCATTGATAAATGTTCAACTTGTAAAACGGTTGCAGTCAAGATGCTTAAAGGTACATTTCTGCTTGGGAATTTCGGTAGCGCTCTGACAAGACCCAGTTCTGTCTCTTCAGTAGCTCTGAGCTGAATGTTAATGTTTGCTAAAAAGGTGAGAGTTCCCCTTCTGGGAGAGATTGGGTAGCAGACTGGAATTGTGCAGGGAAAGAGAAATGGTGCGCGAACTTCATCTTCCCAGGAAGAGATGCAAGGACCATTACCCTAGTACCTCCAAGGTCACTGTTGCATGAGTATTTGGGTTGAAACAAGACACACGTTTTTTTGTTTTTTTTTTATCTGCTTTCTTATCACTGCCCTTGCTCACAGCTTTTTTTTTTTTGGTAAAATGATTTTCTTCCTGACCCCCAAGAAGTTGATGGAAATAAATCCTTGGATGAGCTTCTATCAGCTGGAATCTTAATAAACCTTTTAATGGCATTAACCTCATCCACGTGGGTCTTATAACATTAATGCATGCATTGCATAGCCTATTATGGGCTAATGCTTGCCTACAAAGGGAACAGCTTTAAATAAAATCTCACTCTAGATTCAAAGGGGCGTGGGATCTGTCAATTTATCTTGCTTGGTTACAGAAGAGAAAGGAATAGGTAGAGTACTTGGGAGTGACTGGGGTGCTTCCCCTGCACTCCCTCTAGCAAAGTCTCCAAACCAAACAGCATTTTCTTTGTGTTAGAAGGAAAACCCGATGTGCTGCTGTGTAACAGCTGCTTTGTCATGTTTATCTTAAGCAGAGTGCTCCACCACCAATGAGTGCAAGGCATTAATGTCGGAACTGAAAATCCTCATCCACATCGGCCACCATCTGAACGTGGTGAACCTGCTGGGAGCCTGCACCAAGCCAGGAGGTGAGAAGACTCACGTGAGAGAGAGGCCGTGCCAGAAAGGCAGAAAGTGGGGGCTCCTTGCCTCTTAAGGACACCTCCAATTCTTTCATTTTGCTTCTACTCTAGGGGGCTTGCCAAATTCATGGCAAGCCCCTAGGGTAAGGACAATCTCCATTGCCGTCCTGGCTGTGAATTATATTATCCGTAGTCCCTACTTTACCTCCTATCTGAAGGGTTACTTAAGACATTGCTCCATCACACAAGGGATTACCCAGTGAAGGTTAACACCTCAGGCCTGGTCCACTACAACATCTCCTCGACCACATCCCATTAGAAGCCAGCTACCAGGGAAACCTTGCATGTCAGAACTTTTCTATCTGTTGGGAGCGTATTTATAAATCCTTCCCATTTTCCAAAGAAACAACGAGTTTCCCTGTCCAATCCCTTGCTGGTAAATGTATCCATTTCTAGGTAAATTAGCATTAGCTCATGCCATTGTGTGACTGTAGGTGATTACAGTGCAATCCGATTATGAATGATACATTTTTTTGCATTACCATGCAAAACCCACTTAGCAGAGTGAAAATACTGATAGTCTCAACAACGATTCACTCGTAATAAAATATGAGGCCTATTATTATTGAATGAGATGGAGACAAACGATTGAAAAATATATATAAGCGGGGATTTATCTCATAACTAGTTCCCAAACTTAGAGCTCGTAGGTGACTATCTGCTTCATCATCGAAACCCCACTCGTATAAAACATGTTTCCTCCCACTTTGAAAAATATTAAACGCTCAGTGCTTACTCACAGCAAGCACTGAGCATTTACTGCTGTCGACATTGTGGAGATGCAATCCTCTAAAAAAACAAAAAAAACAAAACGTAGATAAGTCAATAAGTGGTTTTATTTGCAGCTTAATCTTTAATCTTTATTAAAATTTGTGAATCACTTAGTGTAAATCTAAACGATGTACAAAAGAACAAGCATAAAAGTGGAGACACAAAACAATGACACATAAAACATAAATCTCTGTAGAAATCTTACGTGTTACTCTGCTCTTAAACATTTGAATTGACAGGCAAGATTAATAATAGGTCTGCTTTAACAAAAGTGTCTTTAACAAAGCTTTAAATTTTTTTAAACTGACTGACAGGCGAAATGCCTCAGGCAAAGAGCTCCAGAAAATAAGGGCTGCAACTGAAAAGGAAGAATCCCTTGTTGTATTTTGTCGCATGTTGAAGTGGTGGAATATCCAAGAGATCTCTCTGGGAAGAGCTCAGCTGACCAGAAGGGCAATACACATGTAGCAGTGCATTGCACCAAGGAGAGGTCAAGGAAGAAATCAATCTGAAAACTGTAGTGCCAATCTTATACTGTATCCATTGGATAATTGGTAACCAGTGAAGGTCAATTAAAACTGGTGTAATATGGTCCTTGCACTTGTGACCAGATGTTAAGCGAGCCACTGGCATTCAAGAGTAACTGCAACGATTTTAGCAGCTTTGCAGGGAGACCTAAGTAGATGGAATTGCAACAATCAACAAGTTGTGAAGTCTGCACAAATGTCCGGAAGTCAGACTTGTCCAGCAGATGTTTTAGGCCACATAGTACTCGTAGCTTGTAGAAATCTGATTTAGTAACTACTTTGATGAAATGTTAGAGGAGTCAAGAAGTATACCTAGATTTTTTATATTGGGGCTCAAAGGAAAGCTCATATTCTCTAATGTAATGGTTGAATGTTAATTTTTACTAATTCAGAGACCTCAATCTAAAATTCGAGTTTTGGAAATATTTAGCACCAGTTTATTGTAAAAGAGCCATTTTTGGATGGTTGACAAACAAATGTGTACAAGCTCAACTGTTACCGACCAAGATGGATGGACACAAATAAAGAACTGGATATCATCAGCATAGTTTATATCCATAGCAAACTCTGGCAAGAATTTTACATAGTGGAACTAGGTAAAGATTGAAAAGCATTGTTGATCAAGCTGAGCCTTGAGGAAATCCCTGTAATGATATCAGACCAGATTGAACAATGATTGTGGAACTCAACGTGCTGAGTACGTTGAGAAAGAAAAGAGCTTAACCAGTGCAAAACAGAAACAGCTATAGCGCATTCTCTCAAACAGTACAGTAAGATGGAATGGTCAACTGTGTGAAAGGCTGCAGAGATGTCTAGTGAAACTAAAAGATAGCTGTTGCCTGCATCGAGGTCTCTTCGCAAAGTATCTAGCAAAGATATATTAACAATTCAATACTGTGAGGTTTTCTAAACCCGTGCTGGTAGGGGTCAAGAACCTGTTTATCTTCTTTGAAATCTGTAAGTTGTGTCAAGACCATGGTTTCAATCAGTTTTGCCAAAAACATCAATGAGGAAATTGGTCGGTAACTGTTAGGATCAGACCGATCACTGCCACATTTTTTAAAAGAGGTCTTACAGCAGCTTTCAATACAGCTGAATGTTTACCTTGAGATAAAGTCAGATTGACCAAGTCACACAGAACTGATGCAAGGATGTCCTTAGCTGTTTTAAGAATTGGTAGATTACAAGGATTCATTGAGCAGTAAGAAGAATTTAATTTTGAAATGTTTTGAGTAATCTCAGTAATGGAGATATTGTCAAACTCATATGTGGAAGTTTGATCGATGTTCTTATTTAAATTCCAGGCAGGAACTTCTGCAAAACCGGAAATGATCTTTGAAACCTTAGATTTAAAATGATACACGAAGGCCTCACAATCAATATTGATTGCTGCAGGGGTAGATTTCGTAGTTAAACAGTTCTTTGGGGTTGTAGCCAATATCTCTAATGCATTTAGAGAAATATTCTCACTTGGTCTTATTTATCAAGGATTGAAAATATTTCAATTACTTGTAGTGAGCTCATGAGTCATCATTTTGTAGTTTAAGCCACTTATGCTCACTTCTACAAAGTAACTGTCTGTGTAACTTAACTGCAGGAGACAACCATGCAAGAAATTTTAACTGGGACTTACATCTCATCCAAAGAGGAGCGATTTTATCAATCATGTTAGATAATATAGATTATAAACTGGAAACCCCAGAATCAATATAATCTGGATTAAAGGAGCTGACTTCTGCTCCTATCAGATCTAAAAATTGCTGGTTATCAAAATGGCCCCTGCAAAGAACAGGGTCACATGAAGAACTATCAAATATATGAGCTGCTTTGGAAAGTGGGCCGTGAAAACCAATAAGGGAATGGCCGGACCATGGGACTGACAAAATTGTGACTGAGCTCCTACATCTGTTGATATAGGCTTGATTAAGAAATACAAGGTCCAGGATATCACCACGCTCATGAGTCAGTTCTTGGATAAGTTGTTCCCATCCTAGAGTAGACAGGATATCAAGAAACAGAGAACAGTGTGCTGGGATAGGATCAAGTCAATATCTAAGTTGAAATCTCCAAGGATAATCATAGAAACATAGAAATGACGGCAGAAGAAGACCAAATGGCCCATCCAGTCTGCCCAACAAGCTTCCACACCTATTTTTCTCATACTTATCTGTTACTCTGACTGCTGAGGTCAAGGCCCTTATTGGTAACTTTTTGGTTTTAATTTTCTTCCACCCCCACCAATTGATATAGAGCGCAGTGCTGGAGCTGTATCAAGCCTAAATGTTTAAGGCTAGTAACTGCCGCAATAAGCAAGCTACTCCCACGCTTATTTGTTTGCCCAGCCTATGCAATTTATTCCTTGTTGGGTGACTGAATATGAATCCTCTTTTCTTCATTACCCCCTGCCATTGAAGCAGAGATCTGCTTGGATATGCATTGAAAATGAAGTATCAGGCTAATTTGGTTTGGGGTAGTAACCACCGTAACAAGCAAGCTACTCCCTCGCTTATTTGTGAATGCAGATCCTTTTTTTTAATTATTATTTTATTATTCAAGTTAGCCTGTTCAAAAAAGGGGGAGAGATCTTGTTGGAACAGGGAAGGAGGGCAGTATACCAGACATAAAGTAAATTTGTTCAAATAAAGAACTAGCATTTCATAAGGAGAATTGCCACTCAGGATCTCAACGACCATCTTCCTATGCTCCTTGTAAACGATCGCCACCTCACCCTCTCTTCCTTGGTTGGGAAGCAACAAAATCAGAATTTAAAAGCCAGGATTCTGTAATTCAAAAGAAACAGGTTTGTTTTCGCTAATCGAATCATGAATAATATGTAAATTTCTTCTAAAAGTCCGAGCATTTATCATCATTTCTGAAACATCCACCGGATAGGAGGGGGAGACCAAACGGGAGCATTGAATAGGAGCTAGGCAAGATTGCTGATGAGCTCTCCAAAATCGGCCAGTGCTATGGAGGTCACCATATCTCCTTTGGATTCACGATAACAGAGTCTTTAGATGGGTGCATTGGTAAGATCATTGCTCCTCATCGTGCACAAAGGAATCAACAAAGGAGCTCCTCTGAGATGTTCCTTTGTGTGTGTGAGAGAACACGTGCGCCACACTGGTGCGCGGCACCTCCAGCATCGACTGCTGGCTCTTTGCTCCCCAGCACGGCTGACGTCGGCGGGGTCGTGGCTGAAGCCCGATGATGGATTGGCCAGTGAGAAGGTAATACTGGAACCAAGGCAGTTTCTTTCAACTAAGGAGGCAGGGTGGTAAAACCCCCCCAAAACATACATTTTCAAAATGGGAGGAAACACGTTTTATATGAGGGGGGGGGTTTCGATTCTGATGCAGATGTTCACTTACAAGCTCTAAGTTTGGCAACTACTTATAAATCCCCTGCGCATGTATATTTCAAACGTTTTGTCTCCATCTTATTCAATAATAAAAGGTCCCATATTTTATTGCGAGTGAATTGTTGTTGACATTTTCTCCATTAACAAGATTATTGACAAATAGGGTTTTTTTTTTTACTTAATTAATCATTTTCATACAATTAATGGTCACCAAAATAACTGTTTGTGCCGTAAGAGATAAATCTGCATTCATAGCTTTTTGCCGTGACCTTGTGTTCTAGAACATTCTTTCCTCTGAAATAAGTGGCACTGTGGTTTTCAGAACAAAGCTTAAAAAGTCATGTACTGTAAAATAAACTTAGAAACAATCTGACACATGTTAAGATAGGGAGGTAGATATTCAAAGTTAGCTGGATAAAACTTATCCGGCACAGCTTTGTTGCTCAATATCCCATCTTTTCCGCTACTTAGCTGGGTAAGTTATATCCAGCTAAGTTAAACCTGCTCTATGGCAGGTCTAACTTATCTACTTAACTTAATTGGATAAGTACAATCATTACTTATCTGGCTACGTAAACCATCCCGATCTGCCCACTGCCCGCCCACTAAATATCTGGCTATCGACTTAGTGGGATAAGTGATGGTTACTGAACACAGCCGTGTATTCATCGGCCGCCACTTAGCAAGATAAGTCACTACTGGGGCAGACCCGACAAGTTAACCAGTTCCAGGAAGGAGATTTTCGGCAAGTTTTATATTTCCGACAACCCCCACCTTGATGCAGTATGGGACCTGCAGCACGGACTTCAGTGGCAGACTCGGGGACCACAGTTATGACAGTTATGACAGTGCTTTGGGGATGCGTGTTCCAAACCAGGACCCATCCCTCCTGGAACTGGGTAACTTGGCGGCTCTGCTAGGGTGGAGGGTGCTCAGTTGCAGGCTATATCCTCTTTAAATCTGCTGCTCTGTAGACAGGCCACATGTAGGTGGAACTTCCACTCACGCCGAGAGGGCATAAGGAAGAAAGCTGAAGACCCATCTTGCTACCCCACTGAAGAGCGGGGAATTCCGGGAGTGGCTGGTGGAGCTCCTCTTTCCATCTGTCTGCAGGATATCTGAACTCCTCCTCCCCTTTTCCCTATGGTGCGTACTTCTGATTGGATGGACGTGCTCATGGTAGAGGAGTGGGGTGCAGCAGAGAGAAGACAATGCAGACAGAGGGATGGCGCTGCAGCCAATCCTGTTCTGCAAAACTTAAAGTGAGGGACAGTGATGGGAGGAGAAAAAAAAACACGAGAGGGAATGATCACTGGGGCAGAGCCAGTGCGAGAGGGGATGATGGAACCGGGGATGTGAGAGAGACAGCCAGTCAGAGGAGAAAACAAAGGGGGAAGGGGGGTGATGGGTGAGAGAGACCCAGAGACAGAGAGCCAGTGGGGGATGGGGAGGAGCATGATGAAGAATAATGGGGGGAAAGCATAGGAGAGAATGATGAGAGGGAGGTGGTGATGGGTGAGAGAAAGCTAGCGAGAGGGGAGCTGAATTACCTACCATGACTGATACTGTGCATACCACTGATGCATCAGACGTCCACCACTTTTATGCAGCCAGCAGAATACGTTTACTTCAGTCATTAATTGGTCCCAGCTTGCTCCACTCCTTCCCTATGTTGTTTACTGGCACTGATCCCACACCGCAAAGTACATCTGTCTACTGCAATCGGGAGCCTGCATCCTGCAGAGTTATTTCAGTAATACGATTTGTCATTCACAGGTCCCCTGATGGTTATAGTGGAATTCTGCAAATATGGAAACCTTTCAAACTATTTGCGCAGTAAGAGAGGCGACTTTATTGCTTACAAGGTAAAGGAAGAAACCAACAACAACACAGCATGCAATAATGCATGTAAACTTGCTGTGCACTCGTTATCCCTAGGGCCTCACCATTCTTCCAAACATTTACCAACTAACACAAGTCAGAATTGGCTCTGGAAAATGTTCTCTCCTTTTATATCTGTGCTAAAAGCCTATGGATATGATTTGTAGTTTTTATTCAGGAATCTATAGCCCAACTTTTAAATTCTGCATCTGTCAGTAATAACTTTTTTCTGTATTGTATTTTAAGTTCATTATTGCTCAGACATTGATTATATTGTGTTATTTTGACAAATAGCATGTAGACTTTTGCAGAATTTTAAAATACTGTGCACAGAATTTGAATATTTTTGTGCAACATTCCCCTGGGGCTAGCTAGTTTATTTGTATTTAATAACCCACTTTTAATTATTAAAAAAAACTCCAGAGCACAGTGCAATACACATAATCTATCCCTTCCCCCTTTTCACTTCTCGCCATGTTTCCTAGTGGAGAATATGGTCCCAAGGAGCGTGATAGTTGCACCTGACACAGAGGGAGGGCTAGGTCAGTTCTCCAGCCAGAGAGGCCAGGGACAAAGGACGGGCCATGAAGGAGCTGTGGCAGGACGAAATCCAGAGCAGAGGTCGCAAGATAAACCCCAGAAGAGGGCGAGGAATTTAAGACTGTGTTGCATTTTCTGTTGGAGCTGACGAGCTTAGCTTGGCTGCTGGCAGTAAGGGAACTGCCAGAGAGTACGTGCTTGGTGCTTAGATGGAGAGCCAGCTTTTCTGTTTCTGTTTGCTGCACACATTGTTTCCCATCCGGGATTTTTTCTGTCATTTTTTTTTTTCAGTTTTCATCAAGTAAATCCACTGAAAAAGACATAAAGTATGAAATGCTTGCGTTCATCCTGGATATTCAGGGGCCCCGAGGAGCTACAAGTTGGCCCTCTAAATATATAAATATATGTAAGCAAAAAAATAAAATAAAATTAGGAGTGTGAATTGAGATGCACAGATTTTTGTTTACATCGTATGCAAAGATGCCTTCGCGTTACCTGCGAGCACCTAAAAATATTAGGGGCTCCGTGTAGTCGCTGCGCCACGACTGCCCATGCATGACGTAATGAAATCATCCGGAGCAGGGGGAGGGGGGTAGAGACGGCAAGGGAAGAGTTGGCGGATATTGCAGCGCAGAGCCACTAAGAGCCACAGAGAAGCTGGCGACAGGAAAGCTGCTGGGGAGCAGCGCAAGGGAACCAAAAAAAAAAAAAAAAGTCAGAGGCAGAGGAAGAGCTGGTGAGGCTTCCTGGAGCCCACCCGCGAAAGAGAGGCAGCAGCAGCGCTGGTAGCAGAAGAAGAGCAAGTGAGGCTTCCTGGAGCCCACCCGCGAAAGAGAAGCAGCAGCAGCGCTGGTAGCAGAAGAAGAGCAAGTGAGGTTTCCTGGAGCCCACCCTCGAAAGAGAAGCAGCAGCAGCGCTGGTAGCAGAAGAAGAGCAAGTGAGGCTTCCTGGAGCCCACCCGCAAAAGAGAGGCAGCAGCAGCGCTGGTAACAGAAGAAGAGCAAGTGAGGCTTCCTGGAGCCCACCCGCGAAAGAGAAGCAGCAGCAGCGCTGGTAGCAGAAGAAGAGCAAGTGAGGCTTCCTGGAGCCCATCCGCGAAAGAGAGGCAGCAGTAGCGCTGGTAGCAGAAGAAGAGCAAGTGAGGCTTCCTGGAGCCCACCCGCGAAAGAGAAGCAGCAGCAGCGCTGGTAGCAGAAGAAGAGCAAGTGGGGAATTCCTGGAGCCCACCCACACAGGAGAAAAGGGGGCAAAAGGGCTGGTTGAGGCTCCCAGGCCCCTACCAGCTGCACAAAGATGATGTCAGAGCCCGAGGTGGGAGGGGACTGGGAGTGGGAGGAGAGAGATAGGAGAGGGAAGGGCCAGGAGGGTGAAGGGGTGGAGGAGTGGGAGAGTAAGGAGAAGGAGGAGGCAGGGGGAGACCAGTGAGTGAAAGAGAGGGAAGCAGTAGAAGAGAGAGGGGAAGAGGATATAACAATGGCAGATGGAGAGGGGAGAGCACCTCACCCCACCTTCCCAGCCATTCCCAAACATCTGCGCGCACACCTTCAGTTAAGCAAATGTTGCTTACCTGTAACAGGTGTTCTCACAGGACAGCAGGATGTTAGTCCTCACATATGGGTGACATCACAGGATGAAGCCCAAACACGGAAAACGTCTGTCAAAGTTTTCAGAACTTTGACTGGCCCCTACTGGGCATGCCCAGCATGGCACCCACCCTGCAGCCATACATTATCCAATCCTTTTTTAAACCCAACAACACTAACTGCACTAATCACATCCTCTGGCAACAAATTCCAGAGTTTAATTGTGCATTGAGTGAAAAAGAACTTCCTCCAATTAGTTTTACATGTGCCCCATGCTAACTTCATGGAGTGCCCCCTAGTCCTTCTATTATTTGAAAGAGTAAATAACCGATTCACATCTACCCGTTCTAGGCCTCTCATGATTTTAAACATCTCTATCATATCCCCCCTCAGTCGTCTCTTCTCCAAGCAGAACAGCCCTAACCTCTTTAGTCTTTCCTCATAGGGGAGTTGTTCCATTCCCCTTATCATTTTGGTCGCCCTTCTCTGTACCTTCTCCATCGCAATTATATCTTTTTTGAGATGTGGTGACCAGAATTGTACACAGTATTCAAGGTGCGGTCTCACCATGGAGAAATACAGAGGCATTATGACATTTTCCGTTTTATTCACCATTCCCTTTCTAATAATTCCCAACATTCTGTTTGCTTTTTTGACTGCCGCAGCACACTGAGCTGACGATTTCAATGTGTTATCCACTACGACACCTAGATCTCTTTCTTGGGTGGTAGCACCTAATATGGAACCTAACATCGTGTAACTATAGCATGGGTTATTTTTCCCTATATGCATCACCTTGCACTTGTCCACATTAAATTTCATCTGTCATTTGGATGCCCAATCTTCCAGTCTTGCAAGGTCTTCCTACAATTTATCACAATCTGCTTGTTATTTAACTACTCTGAACAATTTTGTATCATCTGCAAATGTGATTACCTCACTCGTTGTATTTCTTTCCAGAGTATTTATAAATATATTGAAAAGTAAGGGTCCCAATACAGATCCCTGAGGCACTCCACTGCCCACTCCCTTCCACTGAGAAAATTGTCCATTTAATCCTACTCTCTGTTTCCTGTCTTTTAGCCAGTTTGCAATCCACGAAAGGACATCGCCACCTATCCCATGACTTTTTACTTTTCCTAGAAGCCTCTAATGAGGAACTTTGTCAAACACCTTCTGAAAATCCAAGTACACTACATCTACCGGTTCACCTTTATCCACATGTTTATTAACTCCTTCAAAAAAGTGAAGCAGATTTGTGAGGCAAGACTTGCCTTGGGTAAAGCCATGCTGACTGTGTCCCATTAAACCATGTCTTTCTATATGTTCTGTGATTTTGATATTTAGAACACTTTCCACTATTTTTCCTAGCACTGAAGTCAGGCTAACCGGTCTGTAGTTTCCCGGATCGCCCCTGGAGCCCTTTTTAAATATTGGGCTTACATTAGCCACCCTCCAGTCTTCAGGTACAATGGATGATTTTAATGATAAGTTACAAATTTTTACTAATAGGTCTGAAATTTCATTTTTTAGTTCCTTCAGAACTCTGGGGTGTATACCATCCGGTCCAGGTGATTTACTACTCTTCAGTTTGTCAATCAAGCCTACCACATCTTCTAGGTTCACCGTGATTTGGTTCAGTCCATCTGAATCATTATCCATGAAAACCTTCTCCAGAACGCGTATCTCCCCAACATCCTCTTCAGTAAACACCGAAGCAAAGAAATCATTTAATCTCTCCGCGATGGCCTTATCTTCTCTAAGTGCCCCTTTAACCCCTTAACATCTACGCACACGTGGTCAAGGGAGGGGGGGAAGGTGGTGGGGGAGGAGAATTCTCTGGCTCGCTCCCCGCCCTTCCTTTCATTGCAGTTACTTGCCCTGCCCAGCTTGCATCTTCCACCGGGGCAGGAGCCTGGAATCTAGGGCCGAGGGCCCACCGGCAGGGACGGCGAGTAAAGGGAGGAGGGGCACAGCCCCTTGTCTATATACAATTTTTTTGGGTGTGTGGATGTTTCTGCTGTCTTTGCACGAGGGATCTGCATTCATTTGAAATGGCATAAGAAGTATCAATGGCATTCTGTTTCTGGTTTTCTTTCTGAAATTAAATAAAACAATAGCATGCACTAAAACTAGTTAATTTTTGCAAATAGCATGCTTTCCTATGAGCAAAAGGAATCCTCTCCTAAAACAAACCCAAAATGAGAAAAGAGGAAAGAGAGCATGCAAGCCCCTTTGTTCTACATGGGGAATTTCAGGAGGTGCTGTTTCCTAAAGCAGTATATCACTTTTTTTTTTCCCCATGGCACTGGAATCACATCACTTTGATGAAAAGAGTGTGGAATGCTTAATATCCACTGAGGTGATCGGACCTCAGTGGATGAGTGTAGCGACTCCTTGCACCATGCAGGGGTTATGAGTTCAGTACTGGCTTGGAGGGAAGCCTGTCTCTTAGTGAGACTGCAGCACTAGGTCCTGCAGCAGCCTCCCAAGCTTTTGGGGTCTCCCACCAAGCACTAGCCAGGCACAAGCCCTGCTTTACTTCTGAGGCCTTGCAGACCAGAATTAAAATTGGTAGAGCTCATGCTGTGTTGTAGGCCTTAGACATACCCTGAGCTAATTCTTGACAGCCTTTCCTTTCTCAGAAATAAACATTTGCAAACTTTCTAGTCAGGCCGTCTAAGTGTTGCAGACCTCTTATGAACTTATGGTTGTCCTCTGAACCCATTCTCTGGGTTTAACCTGCCACTTATGTTTCTGGAATCGCTTCCAAAGCTGGCCAACTGCTTTTCATTTTCCCATTGCACCATCGTGATTGGCGGTTGTCTCACAGTTGTGAACCAATGCTTTCGGCCTTGGTGTTTCTGCGGCATGTTTTCCCTAGTGCATTGAAACTGCTTTTCAAATCCGGCCGGATCTATTCCAGCCCAATGGCTGGGCTTCCTGGGCTTGATAACATTTTTCTTATTATGACATTTCAGTCTCAAGAAAACTCTGACCCGGTGGAGAAGGCGCCCGACGAATCCAACAGCGATCTGTCGGAGCTGATAAAGCGACGGCTGCAGAGCGTAGCGAGCACGGGCAGCTCGGCCAGCTCAGGATTCGTTGAGGACAAGAGCTACAGCGACTCGGAAGAGGAAGAAGAAGGTAAGCTGCAGGCAGCTGCTCTGTTGCTAACGGCAGTGCATGTATCTAGTACTGATAGGAGTACATTTCCAAAGGGGCTTTGCGTGTAAAAATAGCATTGGTATGCAAATAGCATGTTTTCGTGGATATGCTAATCTAGAATGTGAATGCTGCTACACTGCATGCTCTGCCTCCAATGTATGCAAAACTATCTCATGCATATTCATTGTGGTGATCCTGAAAACCTGGCCCGTTTGTGGCCCTTGAGGACTAGAGTTTGCCACCTTCGATATAAACCGTTGTAATCTTCTTTTGGAACGACAGTATATAAAACTCTTAAATAAAGAAACAAATAAAATAAATGTTGAGCGTGCGGGCTAAGGGCGTTTTGCTATCTTGTAAGAGAGAGATACGCATATAAATTACTGAACTTCTTCATACAATTTTGTACCGGCTATTGGGCTCGTGCAAGCAAAATTGGACTTGCACGGACATATGATTGTACAATAGGTAGAGAAAAAAAAGCGTTTTCTTGCATTGGAAATATTTGCACATGCTGAAACACATGAGGTAGATTTTCAAAAGGTGCAGGTGCAAAAAAAGAGCCCATGAGTGCATAAAATGCGCACACGAGAGTATACGCTGTTTTAAAAAGAGCAGCATAAGCACTATATCAGGGACTGAGAGTAAGATTGCACATACCAGAAAGGGGCAGGCCAGAGGTGTTCCAGGGAGGGAGCGACACGTGTGCACGTAGGCTGCTACTTTAAAATCAGCCCAAATGACATACGTAAGTCTTTTACCTGCGCATATTTACTTCTGCTCAATATCAGGTGTAAGTGATCGTAAATATTGTAAAAGAAAAAAATGACAGGGTCGGGGGTGTAATGAGGGGCCTTCAGGTCGAGAAGCCAGGAGGGTCTCCACGAGCTGCAGGTGGACTGGGCGAACCGGCAGCCTGGTTGGTAAAACTGGCTAATTCATCGCCGCACGCGTGTTAGAAGGTCCCCTGACTTGCGCGTGTAAAAGTCGACTGACAGGGGGGTAAAAGCTTGAAATTAAGACGATTAAAATCCACACAAAAATTGGAAATACAAATACATGGGGATATGAGCTACGCACACTAATCTGGCTAATTTCCAACTTATTCGGCTTTCCCATTTCTCAGACGGACAAATCTGAACTTATTCGGATAAGTCGCAGCACTTATCTGGCTATATTCTGATTTATCCAGCCAAGCAGTGGCAGGTCTACACATCTGGATAAGTCTATAAGGCGCTACTTGTCCATCTAAACGGCACTTTTCAGACTTCTCTGGCTAGGCCCTGCTACTTAAGCCAGATAAACTGGAGTTTAGCGAGTGAAGTCCAAACTTCACTGCGGCTCATGGTTTTTAGACAAGCGAGCATACGTGTGCACGTATGTGCTCACATTTTATAACCCGCACGTATCATTTGCGCGCGGGGTATAAAATAAAATAGTAAATGACCGTGCGCCCTTATGCAGGCACATACGGGCGCACGCGAGCAGTTTGAACGCTATCCTCCCCGCGCATACTTTCGGAGCAGAATTACATGTTCTGTTATAAACTATGCAGTTCCCATGTGGAGGCATGCGACGCCATAGGCTGAAAAAAAATCTCTTAAACATTGCTCCCCATTGGCAGCTCCAGTATTAAGAGGGGCTCCGGTCAAGACTTGATAAAAATTAAAAAAAATAAAACATTCCCCTGTTATATTCTATAAGGCAGCAGTTATCGCCGAGGTTTCCAAGCAGAGAGTGGAAAGCACCACAGGCAGCCGTGGCCCTGGAATTTGGGGAGATGTTGACTGCCGAGCTGCCAAGGCTCAGGGCATGCAGGTGCCGGAGTAGCTTACGCGCAGGCGTGGGCCTGGTCTGGGCCTGGAAACTGCGAGTGCCGGGAGAAGTGCTGTGTGAGGGATGTGGAGGCAGGAGCAGTTCCATTTTGTTGAGTCAGACTGCAGGTAAACGTGGAACTGCCATGAATCGCAGTGAATTTATCAAAAGGCTCAGCATTCTTGTAGCGCCATTTTGCCTCGAAACAGTAGAGGTAGCAGGGTGGTAGGTTGGATGGGGCCTTACAGTCCTCATCTGCGGTTCCAGCCTTCGTTTTGTATGCAAGGCTTAATTTGTGGGGGATGGGGGTGGAATGCTGTTCCTTCTTTTCAGCCTTAGGAGGCAGAGCAGCAGGGTTTGGTGTTCTCCAGCCCCTCCCCTCCAGGCAGCCGGCAGGGAAGAGGAGAAGAGGGGGTGAACATGGAGTAAACAGAGCAGAGAATAGCCGCTTTGCTCCCCAATCCAGCCCCTCTCCTCCTGTTGCTCCCCACCCTCAGCCCCTTCTCCTGTGTTGCAGGGAACAGGAGGCTGGGAGAGGGGATGGAAATGAGGACCACTGGGGGGGGGGGGAGGGGGATTCATGGGAGGATCAGGATTACCAGGGGAGGAGGAGATTAGAGATAGAAGGGGCCAATTCTTTCTATACGCCTTCTCCTCCTTACCCCAGGGATTCTCCAACCCCTGAACCGTCAGCTGTCCTTCATCCACCAGTGCTCATCAAGCATGTTAAGAGTATGAAGAGTGCATTTAGGTGCATGGCTGTGTGTTTGAGAGAGAGTGCTTGTGTTTTGGAGACAAGTTTTCACATCTGGCCCTGGTCCTGCCCCTTTGCACCAGTTAAACCTGGCTCTAACCCTGGTCCACCTTACCGCCCTGCACAGTTCCACGTCCACTGCCGTGTAATATATCCATCATGAGAGTGATGCTCTGGCGCGAGGCCTAGAAATGGCAGGAGCGCCGGGCCCGGATTGCAGTAGGACACTGCCGCAATCTGGGCCAGTTCGAAAAGCCAATGTAAGGTATGGAGCGGGGAGGGGGGGGGGTGGAGCCTTCAGAAACAAGTATTTATCTTTATGTGTTAAGTTATCTGGTTATCTGTAGCAGAATTACTTTATACATAACTGACCATATTGAAAAGAATATCTGGTTATGTTTAAAGTTATCTGGCTATTGTTAGCCATATAACTTGTCCACTAAATGGCCTACTGAATATTGGCCTCGTGATTTATTTAAAATAATAAAGAGATGAAGGTCTTGGCTTCCAAAATGCTATTCCAAGTCCCCATGGTTAATATGAATTTGGAAAGTAAAACAAGACCCATTACGTGTTTAATTTAGAAATTTCTTTTATGACAGTTGAACAGCATTCAACAATGTTTCAGTCTTTAATCAGAACTTTCATCAGGCTAAGCAATAAATGTGAAAGCAGGAGACAGCATAAGCACTGGCGAGTTAGATGCAAAGGAAGGCAAACAGAGACTTTGAAAAGAAGCTTCCCATGGAAGCAAAAACTCATAATAAAAACTTTTTCATTCAAGGTAAAAAGCCTATGAGGGAGTTGGACCATTAGATGATCAACGGGTAAAAGGAGCACTTAGGGATGACAAAGCCATAGCAGAGAGACTAAATTAATTCTTTGCTTCTGTATTTGCTGAAGAATATGTAAGAGAGATACACATGCCAGAAATGATATTCAAATGAAATGATTCAACAGAACTAAAACAAATCTCAGTGAACCTACAGGATGTAATAGGGTAAATTGACAAACTAAGAGTAGCAAATCACCTGGACCAGATGGTATACATCGCAGAGTGCTGAAAGAACTGAGACATGAAACTGCAGATCTGCTATTAGTAAATTGTAAACTATCATTAGTACCTGAAGATTGGAGGGTTGCTAAGGTAATGTCATTTTTAAAAAAGGGATCCAGGAAACTACAGACGAGTGAGTCTGACGTTACTGCCATGCAAAATGGTAGAAACTGTCATAAAGCACAAAATTGCTGAACATTTAGATAGGCAGAGTTTAATGGGCTGAAGCCAACATAGATTTAGCCAAGGGAAGTCTTGCCTCACCTATCTGCTACATTTTTTTAGGGCATAAACAAACATGTGGATAAAGGTGAACCAGTTGATTAAGGGCCTGGTTTTCAAAAGCAGTTACACATTAAAACTGTATTTTACTTGTGAATGCACTATACCCATGTAAGTAGGCTATTGAAAATTGCTACAATATATGGTATTGAATTGTCCAAAGGATTTACCCATGTAAGTGTAAATGGTTTTTGAAAATTGCTACAATAGTATGTTAGATTTATGCATGTAACTCTTTTGAAAATTCACCTGATAGTGCTTCTGGATTTCCAGAAAGCATCTGACAAAGACTCTCACGAGAGACTTCTTAGGAAATTATAAAGTCATGGGAAAGGGGGCAGTGTCCTATTGTGGTTAAAAGATAGAAAACAGAGTAGGGCTAAATAGTAAATGTTCCCAATGGAGAAAGGTGAATAGTGGAGTTCCCCAGAGGTCACAAGGCAGGCAGAGCTTCAACGTGGTCGAGAAGAGGTCCAAAGTCAAGCCAGGAATCCAAACGAAGCCGAGGTCAAGCCGAGGAGTCAATTCAGGGGAAGGAAGTCGGGGTAGAACAGCAGGAAAACACCAAAGACAGACGCGGGGCCACCAGATGAGAACCC
Organism: Rhinatrema bivittatum; assembly: GCF_901001135.1. Classification (NCBI taxonomy): domain Eukaryota; kingdom Metazoa; phylum Chordata; class Amphibia; order Gymnophiona; family Rhinatrematidae; genus Rhinatrema; species Rhinatrema bivittatum. The sequence goes on along the minus strand of NW_021821331.1, from coordinate 45,020 downwards.
AGGAACTCCGAAGAAGCAGGAAGGGACCAGGAACACAAATCAAGGCCCTGGAACACAAGCAGGATCAAGAACCAGGAACGACATGGAGGAGTTCAACATATTGCTGAGGCACCTGAGGCAGGGCAGAGCAGGCATTATATAGGGAGAGAGGCCTGTGATGTCATCCAGAGACGCCACGGAGGATTTCCTGCCGAGAGCCCTTTAAAAATGCCCGAGACGCGTGAGCACATAGGAATGGCCCCGCCCGGCTGAGCGGCGTTCCTAGCGCGGTGTGTCGGGCCTGGGCAGTGGCTGGCCGCGTCTTCAAGCGGGGCCCAGTCGCGGCATCGGCGGGGCCCCCCTGCGACCCGGGGCTGGAGGTAAGAGCGGCCGGTCACGGGACAGGTCCGCGACCGGCCAAATGCAACAAAATTTGCACGCCTAGGCCTGCACCAACTTAAAATTGGACGGACATGTGCTTGCGGCCAGGCTATTTTGTAACGTACGTGCGAGTTGTAAAATGGCCGCGTATCTGGGCACGTGCAGATGTACATGCGCCAGAGTGCGCCAGTTTGAAAGTTACTAAGTGAATTTTCAGATGGGTGAGGGCATGTGCAGAATGGAAAAAATACGCGTGCAGAAAGAGGATGTTTCGAGGGCGTACTAGGGCAGGATTAGGAAGGTCGCACACATTTACAAATTATGGAAATGGATTCTGTATTTCTCCATCAAATACGTGTGCACGCTTTTTCACCTGTTAATCCAGTGGCGGAAGTGAAATCTGATTTGTCTGGGTGGGGTGGGGGATCTGGAACGAGTGGTGGAGGGTGGAGAGGTGATCCTGGTACTTGGAAGGGTGGGAACGAGGAAGTATTTTCATCACCGGCTTTGGAATATTCCTGCCTCCATGCATAAGCTTCGGGTTGTTGCGTGCACATAGTAACCCAGTAAATGATGGCAGACAAAGGCCAAAAAAGGTCCATCTAGTCTGCCCAGCCTGTAACAGCTATTTAACATGTAAGAATCATGTGCATATTTTAATAAAATATTTGGAAAAATCTACGTGCACTACTCTATTACAAATGAGTGTGCGCACTGACACACATGCGCCTGCTTCTGGCTGGAGATACACACGGTGTTTTATCAACTGCCGCACGGTTTATGGCATGTAAGCATGACTTTAGGCTGCCGACGTGTGCGTCTGTGCTGTTATCTGCACTGTTGAAAATAGCCCTCTTTATATGATTACAGAATTAAAAAACAGCAGCCGTCCCCTCCTACGGCACCAAAGTCCAGTAGTTTGCGCGGTGCATCCAGTCTGCCCAGTAAACGTCTACTGGGCAGACTGGATGCACCGCGCTGGTCTTTATCCGTCGCCATTCGCCGTGTCACTGTGTGTGCAGCTGAAATGTTTGCCTAGGGATGTAAATCTGTGCCGGGACGGGATCAGAGCTGTAAAGTGTAGCTGATAAATCACGGAGGTGCTTGTATCTTTATTGTCTGCTCTAGATGCCGAGGATCTGAGTAAGAGGCCATTAACCATGGAAGATTTGATTTGCTACAGTTTCCAGGTAGCAAAGGGCATGGACTTTCTGGCTTCCAGAAAGGTGAGTCTCGCTGGTGCTTGCTTGACCTCCTCCTCCTTCACCTTATCTTGAAGGACAATTCTTATTTTAACATGAGAATGTTTGCCTTTTTTTTTTTTTGGACCTGTAGCTCCTCCTTTCACCTTTTTCTTGCAACTTAATCGGAACCGGTGCTGGGGGTTCTGGTGCCATGAGCTTCTATTCACAATTACCCCAGGATTTCCCCACCCTCCCCGCTGGCAGTGGTCCGGAGGCCAGGAGTTCATGCACCAGGGCTCCTTCCAGACCCCTGCACCATGAAACCGGCTGTCCAGTGCAGCCCTTAACAACGACCATGACCCCCTTCCCTGCATTGTGAAAGACCGGACCTAGGAATCAATCTGAGGACCATCCGCAGAGCAGCATCCAGCCCTGCACGTGCACTGTCTTTCCAAATCCGCGCGCAGAGGTTTGCGTGAACGGTTTTGGCTCCGCGCGAAAAAGCAGGCACAAGGCCCCCCCACAGGTACTTCGCCCCGGTGGGATCTTGTAGACAATTTTCCAAGGGGAAAATACCCGCATTGTTTCTCTTTTTGAAAATTAGCCACATGGTGCCACGGACACCGTAGCCCATTTCTGGGGCAATTTTTCACATTTGTCCCCCTAATGCCGTACTGAACACGAGTGTCTTGCATGCAAACAGGATTTCGAAGCTCAGTGCAAGGGTAACAGTTCCTGCAGCTGCTTCTGGGGTAGGTGGCTGTGCAGAATTTCCCACCACTGTTACCGGGGAGGACAACGAGACACGGGAGGTCAAACTTTCTTTTTAAGGAACTTTAGGCCTCAGGTGGCCCTGGCTGCCAGGACTGCCGTATGATCCGCCTGACCGTCCAGCCAGCAGTGAGACCCCCTTCCCCCACAGCGTGCACGGATAACCATTCTTGTAATTTCTTTTAGTGCATTCATCGGGATCTGGCAGCCAGAAACATCCTGCTCTCTGAAAACAACGTGGTCAAGATCTGTGACTTTGGGCTGGCCCGGGACATCTACAAAGACCCCGATTACGTGCGGAAAGGGGATGTGAGTAGCTGCGTGCCAGGGTTGGGGGGTTTCTCGGCAGCCTCCGGAAAGGACTGACGCGTTCGTTAACCCGTGACACTTTCCATCTTGGTCCGCAGGCCAGGCTCCCGCTTAAGTGGATGGCGCCTGAAGCTATTTTCGACAAAACGTACACCACGCAGAGCGACGTGTGGTCCTTCGGAGTGCTGTTGTGGGAAATCTTTTCTCTTGGTAAGCTCCTTTTATTCCTGTGTGTGTTTCTACACTAGCCAAGGCTGAGGTCTCTGGCTCCGTATTTTAAAAGTAACATTTTATGCATACTAAAATGTTTTTGTGGGATAGGTAACGTGGAGAGCTCAAACAATGCTGAATGAGTGTGGGCTGCACTGACTCGAAAATTGGCAGGCAGTAAAGCACAATTGTCCAGTGGTTGATGGAAAACTGATTTCTTCAGGGTCCCTTTCAGCTCTTCCCTCTTTTGCCATATCCCCAGCATCCAAATCCCCACTGCCCCCAGGCTGGACACTGCTCTTTCCTCCTTCCGTTTCCTTTCTCCCTTCCTACCCTATTCCTGCTCTCGGTGCTGATTTATTTCCAAATCAGTATCTGCAACCTACCATGACATTTTGGGGAAGTCAAATTTTTGACTTTTTATTTACTTTTTCCATCGCTTCTGCTATTTTCTGTGTCAAAGCCCATCCGTCGTACTGGAATTAAACTCATTAAGATGTTGTTGGGTTTTTTTTTCAATTTAATAAATTACTCTGATGAAATTAATTTATAAATGGCTCGCCAACCATTGGGAGGATACGGTTTACATACGGCTACTCCTTATATTAATTCTGCTGCTATACAAAACACACATAGGAGATGCTCTCTTCTTCGAGGAGCTTACAGTTAATCAAGACACAAAATGCGATAGGACATCTGATGTTAAGGGCCTGTTTTCAAAAGTTTTACTACAGGCACAGAATGGACGATAACCTTTCAGAAAAAAGGACGCTGCCATTCATATGGCACTAGTGAAATACGAATCGCTCGGTTGGAATCTTACCGTACTATTCGTTTCCGATTCGTTTCTCACCGCAGGGTGCCGGTGAAGGCTCACTTCACACTGAATAGCTATGTTCAGATTGTAGACTCACGTTGGACGCAGCTCTTATGTATGCATATGCATGTCTTGGTAGCTAGGCTTTATTATTATATATATATATATATATATGGTAACGTGGCCAGTTGTGGCTTAGGGACTAGGCAAGAGGAATAAGGAGGTAGATTCTGGCTATCTCCTTCAGTACAAATTTATTTACAGTGAGAAAACAAAATGCAGCTCACCTTGCAGAATTGGTAGCACTCAGACGTTAAACATATTTTTATTTATTTATTTAAAACTTTTCTATACCATCGTTTAGTAGTGCACCATCACAACGGTTTATAGTTAGGCACAAATATGTGGTTTCTCAATTGTCCATGGGGTGCCATTATTATACGGTTACATGGTTCAACAATATACTCTAAATGGGGAATGGGTGTGGTTACCATTTATGATTAACTATCTTTCTAATTTAATACTTAATTGTGAGAAAATAATAAAAAAAAATAAGCAATTTTGCTTTTTCTTGGTGACTTCCTTGGTCGTGTAATCTGGGCTCCCACCTGCTCCCCAGGGCCTCTCTGACCCTTCTGGACCCTGGCTCCTTATAGTAAGATGAGGGGAGCCTCCCTTCACTCAGAATCCCTTGCGGGGCTCATCCTTAAGGAGGACTGGGCTGGATAGCAGTGGCCGATCCCTTAAGGTGGTTGGAAGGAGTTTCCGGAATACTCCCTCACGGTATAGATGAGCATCCTTTTGAATGGTAAAAATCGCATCCAGGGAGCATGATCTGGGCATTAGACCTGTGACTGGATAATAACCGTCCCAAAAATGTGGTTAAAAAAGCAAACGTTTCCCAGATCTGATCCAGATATTGACCCCTAGTTAATAATTCTTAAAAGAAAGATATCCAGAAGTGATATCAATAGACGGAGCACTGTCCTACAGGCTTGATAAAGACTGGTATATGGAGTCACTGATCCGGACAGACTCAGGCTTCCATTAGTGGCTCTGACTAATTGGGGAGACCCTCACGGGTAGAAAAATATTTTCAAAACTTAGGAGCCAGCCAAAAAAAAACTTTAGGAGCAAAGGAAAAATTTTTTTTCACTTCTCACTTTTATAGTTCCTGTCTTGTTTTGTTCTTCTTCGCTCTCCAGCAGGCACTGCCCGTCCCGCTTCTCCTCGACCTTCTGGGTTCGCTTTACTCCCTCCTGCCAGCGCTCTCCCCCAGTCCCACCTTCAGGTCCCTCTCAGCTGCTGCTCCTTCTTCCTCCAGCCTCTCCACCGTGGCCCAGCACTTTGTCAGCGGCAGCCACCGTGCCTCGCTCGGTCTTCGGGCCTCGTTTCCCCCAGGCCCCTCTGCAACTCACTCTTCCTGCTCTCACTCGCTGTACCCGGGTTGGGCCTCACCAATGTCCCTTCCGCTGGGTACCAGGACCTGAATTTTCCAGCCCTGGATACCTGCCTGGGTGTATGAGGGAAAGTCGAGATGAATCTGGTCCCATGAGATTATCCAAGTTGTGTTACTGTTATTAATATTCTTGTCCAGGTTGTAGCTCTTGGGGGTGAGGCGGGGCAGTTTAATTAGAACCTCTGGGGCTTCTAAAGAAATCAAAATACAATTTAGGTATCTCAGGAATAGACCCGCTTTCACCTGAAATGTAAAGCAGAGGCGGGCAGCGATAGAAATATCAGCAACTAGTCCCCTTATTTCCCTTCCCACTCACTTCCTGAACTCTCAGCTGACGGGGGAGGGGGTGGGTGTGAGTGTGAGTGTGCGTGTGTGCGGCAATTAGAGCCTGCATGCACTTGATTCGTCAACCCTGCATACATACACCACCCAGCAAAAGGAGCAAAAGAGGTGCAAGTAAAGCAAGAGACAGATGGACCAGTGGGTTTATGCTCCCCTGCCAGCAGATGGAGATGGAGCAAGCTGACATCACAGTATATATAACCCTGCAGTGACCCCAGCCTGCCAGTATTCTCCGTCTCCAGCAGATGGTGGAGGTGGATCTCCCTATAGTTATCATTTTGGTCGCCCTTCTCTGTACCTTCTCCATCACAACTATATCTTTCCTGAGATGTGGCGACCAGAATTGTACACAGTATTCAAGGTGCGGTCTCACCATGGAGCGATACAGAGGCATTATGACATCTTCTGTTTTATTAACCATTCCCTTTCTAATAATTCCCAACATTCTGTTTGCTTTTTTGACTGCCGCAGCACACTGCACCGACGATTTCAATGTGTTATCCACTATGACACCTAGATCTCTTTCTTGGGTTGTAGCACCTAATATGGAACCCAACATCGTGTAATTATAGCATGGGTTATTTTTCCCTATATGCATCACCTTGCACTTATCCACATTAAATTGCATCTGCCATTTGGATGCCCAATTTTCCAGTCTCACAAGGTCTTCCTGCAATTTATCACAATCTGCTTGTGATTTAACTACTCTGAACAATTTTGTGTCATCTGCAAATTTGATTATCTCACTCTTCGTATTTCTTTCCAGATCATTTATAAATATATTGAAAAGTAAAGGTCCCAATACAGATCCCTGAGGCACTCCACTGCCCACTCCCTTCCACTGAGAAAATTGCCCATTTAATCCTACTCTCTGTTTCCTGTCTTTTAGCCAGTTTGCAATCCACGAAAGGACATCGCCACCTATCCCATGACTTTTTACTTTTCCTAGAAGCCTCTCATGAGGAACTTTGTCAAACGCCTTCTGAAAATCCAAGTATACTATATCTACCGGTTCACCTTTATCCCCATGTTTATTAACCTCTTCAAAAAAGTGAAGCAGATTTGTGAGGCAAGACTTGCCCTGGGTAAAGCCATGCTGACTTTGTTCCATAAAACCATGTCTTTCTATATGTTCTGTGATTTTGATGTTTTGAACACTTTCCACTATTTTTCCTGGCACTGAAGTTAGGGTAACTGGTCTGTAGTTTCCCGGATCTCCCAGGAGCCCTTTTTAAATATTGGGCTTACATTAGCCACCCTCCAGTCTTCAGGTACAATGGATGATTTTAATGATAGGTTACAAATTTTTACTAATAGATCTGAAATGCGGTGTATACCAGTTCTGTGGGACCAGCTCCAGTTCCTTCTGGGCTTGGTCTGGATCTGGCTGCTTTTTCTTGGGTGGAATTTTTTCAAGGCTTACAACCTTTTCTTCAGGCGCATCCTCCACTTCCCCCATTTCTGTCTGGTCAGACCCTCTTCCGGTCCTATGCTTAAGCACCGGGGCTCACCTCTGCTCCCTGCGGGTGTTCCCGACAGGAACCCAGATGGCACTGATGATGAGGTTGAGTCTGATTCCCTGGAAGATGCGGAAACTCCTCCAGGACTGGAACCGTATCGAACCAAGTTGCGGTTCTTCCATAGAGATGAGCTGTCGGCCCTGATTTCCCAGACTTTGAAACAGCTGGGTGTCCCCGGTTCGGATGCCATGTCTGAGCCGAGGAAGAATCCTATTTTACTTTCCTCACGTAAAGCCTCTTGTTTTTTTCCCTGTGATGGATGCCGTGCAAGAATCGATTGATCTGTAATGTGATGCCCCAGAGGCAAATTTTAAAGGGAGTTGGACATTGGAAGGCCTGAACCCCCTGGATTCAGCTGTGAGAGAGCGTTTGCATTTTCCGAAAGAGGATGCACTTGTATGTGCTGTCTTCAAGCAAATGACTATCCCCGTAGAGGGAAGAGCGGCCATGAAGGATGTACATGACAGAAGGATTGAGGCTATTTTTAAGCAAGCCTTTGAGGCAGTGGCAATGACTTTACAGATTGCTTCCCGCTGCGCTCTAGTGGCATGATCTTGTCTACTTCTCTCTCAGAGGGTTGATGAGTCTGGAGTCGGTTATGGAGCCTACTGCTGCCTTTTTAGCAGACACAGGCTATGATTTGGTCCATACCTCGGCCAGGAGAGTGGCTTTGGTGATAGTGGCCAGGCATCATCTCTGGTTGCGAAATTGGTCAGCTGACGCAGCCTCCAAAGCTAATCTGATCAAGATGCCCTTTAAAGGCTCGCTCTTGTTTGGGAGTGAGTTGGAGAAACTGGCAGCTTTTCACAGCAAGATTATTTATATTTCCATTTACTGATTGCTCCTCCAAAACATTTGAAGCAATGCACAATGTGTTAAAATGCATAACACATCCTATGTATGCAATAAACATCACAACCCTAACATGAAACAGTTTCCTATCAGTAAATAACCGAAATACACTGTAATCAAGTTACATTCATCACCAGGGAAAAACATAGGCAACCTCTACACGACTACGTTTTGCCTGGGCAAATCATTGCTTGCACAAACTGTTCCCTGAATAAGAAGAGGTGGCATTGGTGTGATATCTGGCCGGATAAAGTTACCTAGCAGGCCTAAAGTTACCCTTAGATATATTAGCAGCACTTTTACCTGGAGAAATGCCACTTAATACCCGGATAAAGTTATCCATGTAACTTACCCACTCCGCAGGTGTTGTGAATATGAACCTCATTGTTTAAGGATTCATTTGGTAAAGAGAAATGAGACCCATTTCTCAGTAACAGTGTGCAAACTTTCATACAGTGTGACATTTCCTTCTGGTATATTAAGGGAACTTGGATCTGTTGCTGGATCTATTCGTGTTCTGTGAATTTTGGAAGTGATTCTGCAGGACTGGAGAAGGGAAGATGTCACTCTTCAAAACAGTGTCAACAGGGAAGAAGGTGAGAACCGCAGGTCAGTCAGACTTTGGTGGCGGGAAAACTAACAGAAGACTCTACTAAGGGACTTGATGGTGAAGTATCGATGATAGGATTTCAATCTGCTGGATGGATCCTGCAATCCGCAGGCGTGGCCCTACGTGGGGGAGACTGTGTCAGAAAAAAAAATCTGATCCATTTCTTTGATTGGGTGACTACTGCACTGTGAATAAATTGCACATAAAGGAAACAGCCAGAGTCTGCCTCCTTATTCCTCTTGGTTGTTTCCCAAGCCACTATCACACAAGTTACCACAATGCTCTATTAAAAAATTATCCTTTTATGTTCATCTCTCCTTACCACAGAATATCCCAGTAATTAGTAACATCTGTATAGGGCAAGAGAGCCCAGTGTATCTCATGGTAACCTCCTTTCACTGAATAGGTTTTAAGAGATAATTTTACAACAGCTTCTGCACAAAGCGGATCTGGCTTCTTAGCTGGCTCTTTTAACGTCATCTCTATCCTGCGTGTTTTGATATTTCTTATACAGGTTTTCAGTTATGCTTCAATTAGAAACCGGTTAGTAATCAGGCATGGCACCACCAAGTGTGCAAACCGTGCAATTGCACAGGGTGGCATACCCGGAGAGCAGCACTGGGAGAATGGACAGGCCCGTGTGGCTGCCGGTGGACTCGATCCCAGCGGTATCAGAAGAAGCAGAATGCCCATGCGGCCACCAGCGGACCCCATCCCACCGGCGGCAAAGGAATCAGGACGATTGCACCACCGTTCCCATAGCAGAAGAGGAAGCCCATCCTGCAGCTCCTCATGCACCGGCCCCGTGGTATTCAACACTCACGGTAGCGGTCTTAGCACTTCCTCGCAATGCATGAGATGGGCATAGAGGAAGTGCTAGCACCACGAGTGTTGAATATCGTGGGGCCGACATGCGGGAGGAGCCGCAGAATGAATGGCTGCTCTTCCGAACAAAGGAGAAGCATCTCCATGCAGCAGGAGTCTGCCTGCCTGCTCGCCCAGGGAAAAGGTGCAAGATGAGTTTTTTTTGGGAGCTTGTTTGGTCCCATTTGTGAGAATAATATTCTGAATGATGCAGATAGAAAGAAAATAGAAAGAATCAAAACTGAAGATGGGAAAGTAGAAAAACACTTTTTATTTTACAATGGAGAATCAGATGCAGGAAAGGTTGCAAGAGAAGGTCAAAGGGATGTGTGTGTGTGTGTGTGTGTGTGTGTGTGTGTGTGTGTGTGTGTGTGTGTGTGAGAGAGAGAATGGGAGCCTGTCTGGGTGCCACATTTAAAACTAATCGGAGAAAGTTCTTTTTTACTGAACGCACAATTAAACTCTGGAATTTGTTGCCAGAGGATGTGGTTAGTGCAGTTAGTATAGCTGTGTTTAAAAAAGGATTGGATAAGTTCTTGGAGGAGAAGTCCATTACCTGCTATTAAGTTCACTTAGAGAATAGCCACTGCCATTAGCAATGGTAACATGGAATAGACTTAGTTTTTGGGTACTTGCCAGGTTCTTATGGCCTGGATTGGCCTCTGTTGGAAACAGGATGCTGGGCTTGATGGACCGTTGGTCTGACCCAGTATGCCATGTTCTTATGGGGATTTGGGTGGATGAGAATGGGAGCCTGCCTGGGATCTGGGTTGGTAAGAGTGTGTGAATGGGAGCCTGCCTGGGTTGTTTGTGTATATGTGTGTGTACAAGAGAGAAAACGTATGCGCCAGCGTGCGCATGTTATAAAATCGTGCGTCCATGTGTGCGTGCCGGGTAGCGCGCGCACACATGGACGCGCGCGCGTAAGTTTTGAAAATCTACCCCGTGTGTGATATTCTTACTTCAGAATACTTGTCCTCTGATATTTTTCATGTGAAATGTTGTTAGAAATGCATGGAAAAGATTTTTGTAAACGCATAGCTGTGTGTGGAGCGGGTTGGGGAAGGGGGGTAGGTGTTGTGTATGGTCGTAAGGTTCACCTAGAGCACCTAATACCCTTGCACCAGCCACGGGTTCTGGGGTGGGGGGGAGAGTGATGTCAGTTTATAAAGTTTGCAGCACCGAAGGGAGCTGGGCACTTTTGTGGGCTGGGGAAAGAGACTGAACGAACCGACAGAGAGGGAAGAGTTAGGGCCGCACAGGGCAGCAAAAAAGCTAGCACTGGCCCTGACAGTAATATTTTTATTGTATTTCTAATTTAGTAATCCTTTTATTGTATTCTCTATTTGTTTTTCTAAATGTGGGTTTGGTTTTTTTTTTTTAATGTGTTATCTGTCCCAATGTATTTATAATCCGGCACGGTAATACATTTGAACTGGTTGTGCACTGAACATGACGTTTGTTTATGTGCTGTACTTTTCCATTTAGTTCCCTAATCCTCTTTGTGCTGACTCGGGAAAAGCTGAATATCAAATGGAATTAAATAAATAAGGCCATGGCGCTTAAATTCTAGACCTGAGCGGCCGCAGGGCACAAAAGCCTTTGACTTAAATGTTTTCTAAACAAACGTAAAACTACGGGTTTTGCCATCCAAACCCCAAACAGCGTTGTTAAAAAAAATTGGTTCAGGAGGGTAATTTCATGCCTGGCTGGTGCTTCTTTCATCCCAGTGCTACAGTGTAAAATGTCTATGCTGCTTTTCTTCTGTGCAAACAAGTCTGCATGGACTCGCGTCCCAGCGCAGGAAAGAAGAGAATAATTCAATAATATGAAATTAAAGGAACGTGCACGCACAGACTCGGCTGCGCAAAAAGGTCGGATGCCATCGACATGAAATGAGATTGAAATTCAGTTTCTCTCAAAAAAAAAAAAAAAAAAAATCTCATGTTCCCGGATTGGAAGATCACTTGAAACAGAAACAGATATGCTTGGCAGGGTCTGAGAAATTTTACAATTAGGTTTTATTCGTTCTGAACCTGCATGTCAGAGGTTGGCTCCACCTTGTCTGGGCACAGCCAACTAGACAGCGATACAGGCAAAGGAAGGATGATATTCGCAGGCCGTTATACGGGTGAAACAGCGTTTACCTGCAGAAATGGCCTTTGAGAGAGAATTGTCTGCCCAATAGGCGTGTGTTTACCTGGACTAAACGCTGGCGTTTCCTAAGGGCAGCGTCAGGGAGAGGAGGCTCCACTTACGCCCAGGGAGGATACCTTTCAAACAAATCTGCGCAGCCGCATATATGTACGCGAGGAGATCCACACCAGTATTTTATAACCCGTGACTGTGATATTCGCACGTTTTGTAAAGCACGCGTATCTCTACCCTGCAGCATACGTGTGCAAGAGGGCTTCTGCGCAAATACACGCGATGCATTGCAACCACACATATATCAATGCATTGAACACAACTACTTTTCCTGCCTGTTTTAAAAATATACACACGTGTCTTTTACTCACGAAAATAAAATAGGACTTGCTCGTGTTAAGTCGGCCAATTTTAAAACATGCGGGCTTAGTGGTTTTCCGCTTAGCAAAGTTTCTTTTAGTTTTTAAGATTTTAGGAATGTTTCTTTACCTTTAATTTTTTTTTAACAAATGTTGTATTTCTGATTTATTACAATTGTTTTATTTGTCTTTTATTTTAAGATTGAATATTATTACTTTTGCTTTGATGTTTTAAATGCCTATAACAGGACATGATTAGTTTGTACACCGATGTGATACTTAATTTTGAACACCGGTATAAAAAAACTAATAAATAAAATAAATGAAATTAACCAGTTTACCAACTAGATTACTAGTTCTCCCAGTTCTTCTACAAGCCATTGAGACCTTCCTGGTTTTTCAGCCTGAACACCCCCCCAGTTCACCCAGACCTCCCAGCCAGTCAGTACAACACAATAAACATGTTTAATTTCACTTGCACCAGATCATTTATAGGTGTAGAAATACGCAAGTTCGCAAATGTACATGCATAAGTGTGTGTAGGTGTTGGCTCTGCCTCAAAATGTCCCCAGGTCACCTCTTTTTTTTATGCACATATGTCCGCACGCCAAAAAATGAAAATATGTGTATATTTTCAACTTTAATAAAATGCAGAATATGGAAGTAGAGGCTACTTGCGCGTCTATATAAAGCAATTTTTACACACGCTGGGGTACATTTTAAAAAAACAGCGCGAGCGCATACTTTTGTTCGCGCACCAGGCGCGAAGAAAAGTACGCCGGATTTTATAAGATACGCACGTAGCCGCGCGTATCTTATAAAATCCGGGGTCGCCACGCGCAAAGGGGTGCACATTTGTGCAACTTGCGTGCGCCGAGCCTTGTGCGCACTGCCCGTTCCCTCCGAGGCCACTCCGAAATCGGAGCGGCCTTGGAGGGAACTTTCCTTCCACCCCCCGCACCTTCCCCTCCCTTCCCCTACCTAACCCACCCCCCCCCCGGCCCTATCTAACTCCCCCCCCACCTTTATCGCACAAGTTACGCCTGCTCGAAGCAGGCGTAACTTGCGTGCGCCGATGGCCCGCTGCCGCACCATCGCCCAACCCGGGGGCTGGTCTGGAGGCCTCGGTCACGTCCCCCTGGAACGCCCCTGGGCCAGCACCACGCCCCCAGGAATGCCTCGAACATCGTGCCACCCCCCCCCGACACACCCCCCTAGCAAAGTCCCGGGACTTACGCGCGTCCCGGGGCTTGCGTGCACCGCCGAGCCTATGCAAAATAAGCTCGGCATGCGCAGGGTTTTTTTTAAGGGTTACGCGCTTAACTTAAGTGTGTAACCCTTTTAAAATCCGGCCCACTGGGTGTGATTTTCAAAAGCATTTTCAGGCCCATGTAAGTGGGCTTTTGAAAATTGCTACAGTATACACCACTGAATTGTCCATAGGTTTTACATGCGTTAAGTGTGCTTAAGACGGGTAAATAGACTTTGAACATTTCCAGTAATTCCTTTGAAAATTCTCTTGTTTGTGCATAAAGTTTCCCCTTCCCCAAAATTTCTGTGTACGCTTTAGTAGGTGTAACTGTGCGCGGGGGGGTAATTTGGGTGCGATAATTTTCAAAGCGAAAGATACCTCTAAGTCCGTCTTGAAAATTGGTGTAACGTTTTGCGTTATTTTTACCGACTTTTTAAATATGAGCTGTTACAAAATGAGCCCCAATGGGCAAATATCAGAACGAGGCTGTCGTGTACAGAGCGAGGCCTCTTCTGTAGAGGAGCCTTTCCAGGTCCTTTTGCTAAACGTACGTGCGGGGGTGGGGGTTGGGGGGTCCGTAGCTGGTTTCTTTCGTTCTCCCGGACTGAGGAGAGGAGTTCCTGGGAGCTGCGCAGGTATAGGGTGAGGCTGACAAACTCACGCATGGATTGTAATTTTCAAATCTACTTGTACTACTTCCCAGGAACAAAACTCTTCCCGGAGAAGGAAGCCGCTGCGGTGTCCACGTTATCTTTTGCACTTGTGGACGGTTTTCTTTCAAACTCTGTCTTTGCTGGTCAAGCAAGTTAACAAGGCAGTGACCAATCCTGTGCAAATATATAGTTCACAATCCGATAGATGCGAACCCTTAGCAAATGTATCGCTCATAAGGAGAATTCAGAATTCGTTGCATGATGTCCAGCCTTGTCCAAGAAAGATTCCAAAGAAGGCAAATCATTTTTAACTAACGCAGTCGTTCAGTTCCAAAATATGCAATACTTTGGTGTAGCCCGCAAAGTATTAGCAGGACCAATAGATTTCCAGAGTTACGCTATTGCCAGCCTTGCAGCAGATAGCAAATAACTAGCTAAACTCTTTTTAAGAAAAATACTTTCATAAACACTGTCACCCAGAAGGAAGAACATGTAATCTGTGGGGAGCTGAAGTTTCATTTTTTTATTTCTAATCTCAATTATCTTCTTCCTGTGGGCGATTTTTCTAAAGGAAAGCCCATGCCTAGGGGTCCATTTTCAGACCTTCCCCCTCCACCCCTAGTGACACAGGCATTGGGTTTCTTGAAGGTCAGAGGGTTTTACGCAGGACAGGAAACACGTGAGCAGAAGCGGTAGCGAATCTGATCCCCTCCCCCCCACCGTCTTTGTCTTGTCTCCGCAGGTGCCTCGCCGTATCCGGGAGTGCATATAGACGAGGACTTCTGCCTCCGACTCAAAGAAGGAACACGAATGAGGCCTCCAGAGTACACAACTCCCGAGATGTGAGAGCTTCTCTCGTTCTTACGTTGGCAAGAAGCTGCTTGAACTGTGCTTCCCCCCACCCCACAGCATCCAAGGAGCAGCCCTCTCTTTTACGCTTCCCTCGGTGCCCTGACCCTTCCGCGTCCGGCGCAGAACAGGCGGCACTACCCAGTTTTTGAAAGGAGAGTTTTTGGCTCGTCCCGGTTTTCGAACACCCACCTTGGCATGTCCTGTTGACCGGCACTTCTTCCACTTGAAGTCGGCCCTGCAGTTACCACAGTGTAGCAGGAGAAGATGACAAAAAAAAAGAGGCAGAATTTAGCTTCAAGTCCCCCTCCAAAAACTGGATGCTGTTAGATCCCTGCCAGCGTTTGACATGCTGTGTGTTGTGTGCTCTTTATTAGGTACCAGACCATGCTGGATTGTTGGCATGGAGTCCCAACGGAACGACCAAACTTCACCGACCTGGTGGCGCGACTGGGAGACCTCCTCCAGGCAAACGTTCAACAGGTCTGATAACTACCAGTTTTATAAAAATGGCCTCTCTTTCTTCTTCCACTAGACTCGTTAGCTGAAGGCCCAATATCCGGTCTTGCTGACCAGTTAATATTAGAAGTTGTCATGCTAAACATAATGAAAATAGTTAGGGGAGAGAATTATCTTCTGGGTTCCACGCATGAAGTGATTAGGTTTCAAAATGAGACGTTGTCTGATGACAGGCAGATTTGCACATTACATTAATTAAAAAGAGTCTTGTTTACTGCACAGAGCAACAATAGTTCTTTATCTCCCGAACATTTAGTAATTATCTTCCATTGCTGGCAGATTGTCAGCTTTCCTATATGCACTTAGCATAACTCCGCTGCATTGCAGTTTACTGCTGCTGGAAGCTCCACGTTGCTGTAATTTGCATGTTTAAATAGTCGAGATACAAGTAGTAATGAGACAAAGTTGACTTTAATGAAGATACACTTCAAGCTGAGTGGTTCTCTGGTCTTAAATCAGTACAGCTGAAAATCTTTTGTGTTTTATTATCCCTGGTTGAATACTGTGTTCTGCACCTCGTGAGGAGAAACAAAATTCCTCTTTTACTTGCCCTCGTAAGATGTGATATCCCTCTGACCCCTTCTCCTTCCCCCTCCTCATAGGTTACACTGGTGGCTATGATGAATTGCATCTTTTGGATCCTCCCATTGTGACTCGGAAAATTCTGTGCAAAATTAAATATTCCGCGTACAATGTTTTAAAATTCTGCAGACTTTCTGGGGTGAGTTTTGAAAGACTTGCTCGGGGGTTGCACATGTGGTGCGATAAGTGAATTTTCAGAAGCGTGCTGCTGCGCAGAAAAGTGTGCACGCACAAAGGTGTTTCAAGGGCATTCCGGGACAGGTTTTGGAAGAATGTGCGCGTTCACGTATTTTATAAAACGGAAGTACGTTCGTGCATTATCAAACAAATGCACATGCTCACGCAGCTGCCAGTCAAGTCACGGATATTCAATCTGCCTTCTCTTTTGCCTACAGGTTTTGGGTGGGGGTTCTGGAGCAAACAGGGGAGGGTCTCGGTGAACCGGTGCTCCACGTTACTACGTGCACCAAGTATTTTTCATAAGTGAGATAGATTCATTTTCTGATTTCTAGGTACGGATGTTTAAACTGTGTGGCTATTCATTTTATTGCAAACCGTTTTGACAGTTTTTGCTGAAATAGATAAAAATAAAAAAAAAACATTGCTACACCTCTCATCCCCTGCTATATCTGTAGTGTATTCCCATTTTTCGTATCTCAGGATGAGATGACACTACTCAACTAATCCTATCCCTGATGTATAAACAGCAAAATTGGTGGGTGTGGGTCAGTACCAGTCCCCGAGTTGGGCCCATCCACTGCTTGGTTCAGGTAGGCCTGGGGGTGCTGCAGAGTCAACATTCACAGCCCGGAGGTGGGGAATGGGGCAGGGGGAAGGGTAGAGGGGAACCATAGTCAACGTATAATGGCGATACCTGGTGGTCGGATTCAGAAGAGGTCCCGGTGCACAACCTCCAGGTGAGGACCGTCGCCCCAGTGACTGGATTAAAGCCGGGAGGAGGCGTAAAATAGGTGGAAGCGTCCCTGGGGTAGCTGCAAGTGAAGGCTCGTGGTGCCAGATCCCCAGTTCTGGTTCTCATTGAGCTGGATGAGAAAACTGCCAGGTCAAAAAAAAAAAGCAGTAGGCATTTTAAACAAAATAAAACAAACTTTTGAGCACTTATTTTTCTTTTGGAATGAAATAAATCTGTAATAAAAGCAGTATCTTAATCATTCTGTTTATTTGTACAGCAGACTGAATTATTTAATGAATGTCTTTGGCAGTGATACCCCCTACTGGCTGCAAGTCACAAGTGCAAAACAACTTGAAAAATGACAGTGGGGAAAATATTGTGTTTTTAAGTGTAATGAAGTTGGATCCAAGGACATGCCTGGCAGATCCCTGAGCTCCCGTCTTACCCTTCCTGTGTAGTTGGTCATGCTTCGAGCCTTTAATTGGGTGCTTCTGGAGGGGCACAGCTTCACTACAGTCCCAGCGGGGTCATCCTTTTTTTTTTTTTTTTTTTTTTTTTTTAAGCTAAGTTTGGCTTGTTCTCCTATCCAATGCAAATTTTAATTTTGCAGCTGCTGTAGGCTTGGAAAGATCTGGAATCCCAGAGCCTTTTCTCCGGTTTCTGACCCGATAATGTTATTTTTGTTTTGCCAGTCATAGAAACATAGAAATGACAGCACAAAAAAAGACCAAATGGCCCATCCAGTCTGCCCAGCACGCTTATGATAGTAACTCCTGCCATACAAGCCACCTTTTATAATTATCAGACGGTCAAAGTCAGGGCCCTTATTGGTTGCTATTTGAGTCCAATTCCCCGCCCCCTTCTTGCCACTGATGCAGAGAGCAATGTTGGAGTTGCATCAACAGCATTAAGGTTTATTGATTAAAGGTAGTAACCACCATATCAGCAAGTTACTCCCATGCTTATTCGTTTTCCCAGACTGTGCAATTCAGTGTCCTTGTTGGTTGCTGTCTGAATCCAAGTCCCCTTTACCTCCTGCCATTGAAGCAGAGAGCAATGATGGAGTTGGATCAACAGTGCAAAGGCTTATTGGTTAAGGGTAGTAACCACCACACCAGCAAGTTACCCCCATGCACTCTTTTCTTCATTCACATTCTCTAGCATTAAGGGATCCACAGTGTTTATCCCATGCCCCTTTGAAATCGTTTCTTGTCTTCACTTCCTCCGGAAGGTCATTCCAGGCATCCACCACCCTTTCTGTGAAGAAATTTTTCTGACACTGGTTCTGAGTCGCCCTCCCTGAAGTTTCATTTTGTGACCCATAGTTCTACTGATTTCTTTCCAATGGAAAAGGTTTGTTATTGTTTGTGCATCATTAAAACCTTTCAGGTATCTGAAGGTCTGTACATCTTCCCTTCTCCTCCTCTCCTCCAGGGCGTACATATTTAGGACCATAAACCTCTCCTCATAAGTCATTTAATGGAGACCCCCCCACCATTTTGGTCACTTTTCTCTTGATCGCTTCCATCCTGTCGCTTCCATTCTGTCGCTTCCATACGGTCTCCAGAACTGAACACATTACTCTAGGTGAGGCCTCACCAAGGACCTGTACAAGGGGATTAACACCTCCTTTTTATTACTGGTTATTCCTCTCTCAATACAGCCCAACATTCTTCTGGCTTTAGCTATTGCCTTGTCACATTGTTTTGCCATCTTCAGATTGCTAGACACTATCACTCTGAGGTCTCTCTCTTGTTCCGTGCACAACAGCCTTTCACCCCTCATCACATACAACTCTTTTGTATTACCGCACCCCAGATGCATGACTCTGCACTTCTTGGCATTGAATCCCAGCTGCCATATCTTCGCCCACCATTCAAGCTTCCTTAAATGATGTCTCATCCTCTCTACTCCTTCTGGCATGTCCACTCTATTGCAGATCTTAGTATCATCCGCAAACAGACAAATTTTACCTTCTATCCCTTCTGCAATGTCGCTCACAAAGATATTGAACACAACCGGTCCCAACACCAATCCCTGTGGCTCTCCGCTTAACACTGTTTTTCTCTTCAAAGCAGGTTCCATTTACCATCACACGCTGC
The DNA here is from genome assembly GCF_901001135.1 of Rhinatrema bivittatum. Lineage (NCBI taxonomy): Eukaryota > Metazoa > Chordata > Amphibia > Gymnophiona > Rhinatrematidae > Rhinatrema > Rhinatrema bivittatum. Next base: position 26,345 of record NW_021821331.1, on the reverse strand, counting down.
CTTCTATCTGTCAACCAGTTTGCAGTCCATGCCACCACCTTAGCGCTCACTCCCAGGCTTCTCATTTTATTCATGAGTCTCCTATGTGGGACCGTATCAAAAGCTTTACTAAAATCCATTGAGCACTCTTCCCTGATCCAATTCTGTAGTCAACCAATCAAAAAAATCAATCAGATTCATCTGACAGGACCTTCCCCTGATGAATCCATTTTGTCTCGGATCAAGCAACCCCACCTGATTGTAGATAGTTCACTCTCCTTTCCTTCAGCAGAGTTTCCATTAAATTTCCCACCACCGAGGTGAGGCTAACAGGCCTGTAGTTACCAGCCTCCTCTCTACTCCCATTCTTGTGAAGTGGGTCCACCATCGCTCTTCTCCAATCACTCAGCACCACTCCAGTTTCCAGGGATCTATTGAATAGGTCCTTCAGTGGACCCACTAGCACATCTCTGAGCTCCCTCAGTATCCTGGGATGAACCTCATTAGATCCCATGGCTTTGTCCACTTTCAGTTTTCCTAGCTCTTCCCATACATTCTCTTCTGTAAATGGAATTTCATCTACTCCACCTCCTTCCACAGACTTGTTTACTAGCGACAGTCCTTCTCCAGGGTCTTCTTTAATGAACACCGAACTGAAGTATTTGTTTAATATTTCCACCTTTTCTTCGTCTCTCCACACATTGATTCTGGTCACCTTTTAATTTCACTATACCACTTTGGACCTTTCTCCTTTCTCTGATATATCTGAAGAATGTTTTGTCACCTCGCTTTACCTCCTTGGCAATCCTTCTTCTGCCAGACTTTTTGCTTTCTTGATTAATTTCTTTCGTCTCCCTCAGTTTTACTAGATATTCTTCCCTGTGTTCCTCTTTTTGGGATTCTTTTTAATTCTTGAATGCTGCTTTTTTTTTTTTTTTTGCTTTTATTATGTCAACCACCTCCTTTGAGAACCAGATCAGTTTCTTATTTCTCTTACTTTTGTTTACTTTTCTAACATATAGATTTGTTGCTTTTGTGATTGCTCCCTTTAGTTTGACCCACTGTTGTTCCACCTCTCCCATTTTCTCCCAGTCTTCTAGTTCTACCTCCAGGGATATCCCCAGCTGTATTTTTGAAAGTCAAAACTCAGGTCTTCGCGTGACTTGTCCGTATCCTGTCTGCGATGTCAAACCATACTGTTTGATGGTCACTCATGCTGAGGTGGGCACCCACCCAGACACTTGAGACATTATCCCCGTTACTGAGCACTAGGTCGAGTCATGCTCAAAGGCCTTCTACTCAGAAGCCCGATCAGGCAAGCGTCTCCAGGGTGGGATGCACTCTCAGCCTCAGGAGAGAGAGAGCTCAGGCCCGAAGCCTTCAGTCCAGAAGCAAGACTCTGCGAGTAATTGGAGGGCTCTATTACTAAGACGGACAAGGAGATATTGTCCAAAGCCATTGATACTATCTCCTTCATATAAGTGAAGAACCCCTCCCAGCACGAAGCAGCATCCAAGGATATCAATTCAGGAAAAAACACACCTGGCGGTTCATAAGTAGGGACCTTTATTGTCAGTTTTATTTTATTTTTCCTAGAAATGCCAATGCTATAACAAGAAAAATCAGTGGAAATCACTGAACATTTTTTGTTATAACATTGAAATTCCTAGGGAAAGTAAAGCAAAAATTGAAAATGAAGGTCCCTATTCATAAGTCAGTTTCACTGTGCAGTAACTGCATAAATACTTTGAAATCCTCAGTTCAGTATCAGAAGAGTAAAGAAAGTAAACAGAATGTCAGGAATTATTAAAAAAGGAATGGAGAATAAAACAGCAATGTCATATTTGCCCACTGACCACTGACCACTTTGCCCACTGACCACCAAAAAACACTCTTCAAAGGCATCCAAAAGACAACCCTGGTTTAATGATGAACTGAGAAATCTCAAACAACTACTTCGGCAGAAAGAAAGAAAATGGCGTAAAGCCCCTTCACCAGCCTCACTCTCAGACTACAAACGCACGCTCCACCAATACAAAAGCAGTACACAGAAAACAAAAAGAGACTACTATGCCCGTCAGGTTCATCACCTAATCTTTGACTCAAAAGCCCTATTCGCCTTCGTTTCCAATCTCACTAAACCTATCACTCCTGATATACCACCCGAATTCTCTCAGACCAAAGCAGACGAACTGGCTCTTCATTTCAGCAAAAAAATCTCTGACCTCCTCAATCAAATATCACTAACCACTAGCTCCCAAGACAACACATACCTTCTCCCTAACAAAGATATACAGCTTAAAGCATTCGAACCCATCACTCTCACAGAGATACAATCAGTGCTGAAGAAAATGAAACCTTCATCACACCCTTTTGATCAAATTCCTTCCAAAATGCTACTTCTCATTCCTGATACTATATCAAAATCCCTTGCCGAAATTATAAACTGTTCCCTCTCCCAGGGTATCTACCCAGATGATCTAAAAACAGCATCAATCAAACCCCTCCTAAAAAAACCGAATCTAAATCCAAGTGATCCCAACAACTTCCGCCCTATTTCCAACCTTCCATTCATAGCCAAAATAATGGAAAAATTGGTGAACACCCAACTTTCCAACTACTTGGAAGACCACGGCATTCTGTCTCCAAACCAATATGGTTTTCGAAAAGCTGCAAGCACAGAAACACTACTTCTTGCACTTTCAGACTTCCTCCTCGCCGGCATCGATAAAGGCAAAGCATTTTTACTAATCCTCCTCGACTTCTCGGCGGCGTTTGACACCGTCAACCATTACCTCCTCTTAAAACAACTGGCAAATATTGGAGTGACAGCTACTTCACTAACATGGTTCAAAACCTTCCTGGAAAACAGAGGATATAGGGTCAAAATTCACAATACAGAATCCCAATATCACCACTCCACCAGAGGGGTGCCACAAGGTTCATCCCTCTCACCCACCCTATTTAATGTATACCTCCTACCACTCTGTCAACTACTCACAAAACTAAGCCTTAAACACTTCCTCTTCGCGGACGATGTACAGATTGTGATCCCTATAAAAGATTCAATCTCGTCAACAATGGAATATTGGGATAGTTGCTTATTAGAAATCAAACACCTCCTTACCAGCTTAAACCTAGTCCTTAATGCGTCGAAAACGGAATATCTCCTTATAGCACCTGAAAACAACATCACGCTCTCAAAGCCACCTACCCTCCTACAAACCACCCATGTAAGAGATCTAGGAGCCATCCTAGATAACCGTCTTAACCTCAAACCATTCATAAACCGAACTACAAAAGACTGCTTCCACAAATTACATATTCTGAAAAGAATAAAGCCACTTTTCCACGCGCAAGATTTTAGATCAATCCTGCAAGCAATAATCTTCTCCAAACTAGATTATTGCAATTCTCTACTACTAGGCCTCCCAGCTTCTTACACCAAGCCTTTACAAATGGTACAGAACACAGCAGCTAGAATACTTACAAACTCCAGGAAAATCGACCATATCTCCCCCATCCTCAAAGACCTTCATTGGTTACCGATCCACTTCAGAATTATGTACAAAACCATTATGATTATCTACAAGAACATCCATCAACACACTCAACTTGACTTACAAATCCCTTTTAAAAAATACACATCCGCCAGACCCATCAGGGAACATTACAAAGAATCTCTTCAGGTACCTCATGCCAAAACTTACCAACATAAATCCTACAGTTCAAGAGCTCTTTCATCAGCAGGTCCAATCCTTTGGAACTCCATCCCACCGGACCTAAGACAAGAACCATGCGCCCCAACTTTTAGGAAGAGACTAAAAACGTGGCTTTTTAAAAAAGCGTTCCCAGAACTGGATTAAATTCCCCACCCATCAGCACAAACACAAAGTTAGTGAACTGTAATAAACCCACTAACTTCATACTCAGTCACAGCATCTTATTATTATACTTCACAACAGCATCATATTTGATCATTTTTGCTACTCATCTATATTTTTATAATACTATACATATTTATTAATTGATACAGTTGGCTAAAATGTTAATATTCTTCCTTCAGTTTCCTCCCCCTTTCAGATCCTAGTTATTTTTCCTTGTTTTTTGTAACTTTCTCACATCCTAAATATTGTTAATATATCTGTTAAATTTCATTCTATATGTGACGTTGAATTGGGAAATGTTTTACTATGTTACTCTCTGCCTTTACTCACATTGTTAATTGTAAACCGGGTTGATGTGATTCCTATCATGAAACTCGGTATAATAAAAATAATAAATAAATAAATAAATAAATAAATATTATTTCTGTATTGCTCCATGGTGAGACCGCACCTTGAGTATTGTGCTCAGTTCTGCTCGCCGCATCTCAAAAAAGATATAGTTGCATTGGAGAAGGTACAGAGAAGGGCAACCAAAATGATAAAGGGGATGGAACAGCTCCCCTATGAGGAAAGGCTGAAGAGGTTAGCTTGGAGAAGAGGTGGCTGAGGGGAGATATGATAGAGGTTAACAAAATAATGAATGGAGTGGAAAGAGAAAACGTTAATCAGTTGTTTACTCTTTCAAAGACTACAAAGACTAGGGGGACACACAATGATGTTACTAGGTGATATATTTAAAACTCAATGCTTAATTAAGCTCTGAAATTCATTGCTGGAGGATATGGTTAAGGCAGTTAGCGTAGATGGATTTAAAAAAAGGTTTGGACAAATTCCTGAAGGAGAAGTCAATAAACTGTTATTAACCAAGGAGACTTAAGAAATAGCCACTATTTATCACTGTGCGATAGCAATATGCGATCTATTTACTGTTTGGAATCTTGCCCCAGGTACTTGTAGCCTGGATTGGCCACTGTTGGAAACAGGATGCTGGGCTTAATGGACCCTCAGTCTGACCCAGTATGGCAAGTTCTTATATTCTTAAATAAGTATGGAAAGGTGACTCCCGGAAGTATGCAATTTCCAAAGGCATTCTTTATATTGAGTACAGATTTCCAAAGTGTGTTTGCCTGTGTGACAGAGACATGGGAAGGATGTGGTTAGGGGTGTGAGTGAGAGTGAAACTCTGTTTTTGTTTGTCTGTGTCACCGATGGAGTTGCAGGTGTGTTTTGTGTGAGAGGGCAACTTTGTATGTTTGTGTGAAACGGGGATTGCTGTGTATGTGTCTGCCAATTGAGAGAGCGTTTGAATTTGATTGCTTGTGTGGGTTGCTGATAGATGCTGTCGTGTGTGTGTGTTTCAGAAAGTGAGTGTTTGTGTGTGAGTGTGAAAGAATGCAGTGTGCGCTTGAGAAATTGAGTGTGCCTTTCAGCTTATATGCGTAAGCTTCCGTTACTGGTCAGTTTACCCACGTAAAGTCTGTGGCACAGGGAAAATAGTTGCCCTGTGTGGCCCCAGATGCAGGAATGGATGCCATCTTGGTGCATCTGATATAGACATACATGTTTGGTTTTTTTTGCGTAATTTCTCTGGCAATAGAAAGCTAATACTGCTGGAGCGAATGGATTATACAAAATCCCCAAAGACAACGGACAAGAAATATACAGATTGCTGGGCTCAATAGTACTCTCTTCTTTCCCCTGATTTTCAAGGTCAATTGATCACTGCAGGCTACCGCGTCAACTGGTATTCCACTGCTTCCTCTGCCACTAAACCTCGAGTGGGACTGGGATGCACATTTTTTCTTTTGTTTCCATGTTTTTCTTTTTCATTCGGGATCCTATGTCTGTATAGGGGACTTGGAGCTTCTGGGCAGGGGAGGGGGGCTGCGTTTGTTGGTTGGAAGGGTTGGTTGTATGGATGGGACGCGTGTGGTGTGCCTGGAACGCACGGTCGATTGAGAGTGTTGATTGGTTTGGGGTGTTCAGTTTGAATAATAGGGGTGGCAGATGCTGTTTAAAGGGAGATTTGCACAGCCACTGTCTTGTTTGTCACCTTGTTGGTATCGTTTCTTGGGTACCTTTCTGTGATTGTGGAATTGCATGTCTTCACGATAAAAATGATTTTGCTGGAAATTACGACAAAAGAAAAGAGGCCAGACAGGGAAAGATAAGTAGAAAATTATTAAGGGACTTGCTCTCATTGGGGCAGCTTTCTGAAACTTTTCCTTTCCTTTTCTCCCATGCAGAAATTGCTTCAGTATTTTCAATGCAAAAAAAATAAAAATTTCAATGCCAAACGGGAGCAAAACTGAACATTTTCTCCCTCTCCTTTCCCCCCTCCCCACGGCTCTCCCATGAGGTTGCAGCAGAATTGTTGTCCTTTAACCTGAAGTCACTGGAGTCCATTTTGTTTCATTTCTAGGATGGCAAAGACTACATTCCACTGAATACCGCTCTGTGCCTTGATGGTAATACCGATTCCAAGCTAGAGGGCACGGAAGAAGGCTTGAAAATCCCTGCCATTCGCTGGAGCATGCTGGAAATTGGGTAACAAACGAAGTCCCAAGCAAGTGCAGAATTAGCGTAGCCGGGTGAATCGGGGCTGTCGGAAACCTGGCCCTTCTCAGAGCAGCGTTTATAACTTACGCACTTTTAGCCGCTCTACACAGGACCATTCCAGTGGGCATGTTTGGGCCAGAGCAGTAAAACAGTGAATGCATTTGGCATTTTTTTAAAAGTACACAGGTTATTTTATCCCTTCCTCCTCCCTTCCACGCAACACAGCTTGTAGCCAACCCCAGTCCTCGAGAGCCACAGACAGGCCAGGTTCTCAGGATGTCCACAACAAATACGCATGAGAAAGATTTGCACACGATGGAGGCAGTTCATGCACATCTCTCCCATGCATAATTCGTTGCGGATATCCTGAGAACCAAGCCTGTTGGTGGCTTTCAAGGACCAGAGTTGACCAACCCTGCTCTAGTTAATCGTCAAAGGGAAACTGCCTGGGTCGAGATTTATTTACAATAATGCATGTGAATATTGGCATTTCTCGTGGGGCAGGGGAGATGGTTCTATTCTGACTCTGTGTCCCACCAAATGTCAGAATCGGGTGAGACCTGTAGAGAGCTGATTTTTCTTACCCAATTTAGATAAGCTGCGGAGGGCTGAGTGGAGGCTCCACTCCCAGCCACAGGGAGTGGTGCTTTTAGCTGAAAAAGCAAAAACATGACAAGGTCTCTAGTGCAGGGGTGGCCAACTCCAGTCTTCAAGAGCCACAAACAGGCCTGATTTTCAAGATATCCACAGTAAATATGCCTGAGATAAGATTTGCATGCACTGCCTCCACAGTATGCAAATCTATGTCATGCATGTTTATTGAGGATATCTTGAAAATCAGGCCTGTTTGTGGCACTTGAGGAGCAGAACTGGCCACCTCTATTCTAGAGAGTGCAGAAGTAATCGAGATAAATATTTCTTTATAGAAAGGGTGGTAGATGCATGGAATGGTCTCCCAGTGGAGGCAAGGAGTATCTGAATTCAAGAAAGGACGGGACAAGCAAGGAGGATCTCTGAGGGAGTGGTAGGCATTGTAGAGCCAAGTTGTTGGTGTGGAAGAGAAGATTAGGTAGAACCTGTGGTCTTTTTCTGTTTCTATGTTCGAGAGCATATTTGGAGATTCCAGAAAAACGAGCTTGAATACTCTCACCTTTGTCACCCAAGGAAAGGAATTCTTCTATTAGATCTGTCAGTTGTGATTCACCGTAAGGTTTTTCATTCAAGAAACAGAAGGATCCAGGTGCCCTCAGCTGCACCCAAGAAACCAATGCCAATGAGAAGTGAGGAGCTAGGTTAGAAGTCCTGGTGGTGCCTCACCCTCTGCTCCTTCTTGTTTTCAGCAATAAGATGAAGATGCGACCACTGAGTGTGAAGACATTTGACGAGGTGCCAGTGGGAAAGGAAGATGTAATGCACGAGGTAAATAATCCCTTCCAGCGCTGCAGAGTTTCAGGACGGTTTACTTTATAGTCTTATGAATTACTGGCATTTTAAATTTAAGAAAAAAAAAAATCACCCAAATAAAGGGCTCAAGCACAAAAAGGCATGCAAGTCATTGGAAGCCCTGACAAGGTTTAATGAGCCAGTTCAGAGAGGGAGGGCAGACAGCATGCACTGTAGACCCGGACAAGCCGGAGTCTGGTGGTCAGAGCTGAAGAGCGCGGGCACTGCTGCATCTGAATCCTGCCTCTGCCCCACAGCAAGCACAGTCGGGCGCCCTCTGAACCGGTGCCCGACTGAAGTGATGCCATCTTTGCCCCTGGCCCTATCTGATCTCGGGAGCTCAGCAGGATCTGCGTCATTAGTGAACCCATGCCCCCGGGATGGAGCTGGAGGCTGTTCTGTTGCTCGGGCCTGCTGGTTTTCAGATGAGATGATAAAAACTTGAGGTCTCAGAGCTCTGAATTAAGTTGTTTTCTCACGAATCAAATGGTAAAGCCCACACCAGAGCGGGCTGTGCATGCTCCAGTTCAAACACTTAGAGGAGAAATATGAGTCTTCGGTAAAAGCTGAAATTTATAAAAGAGAATGACAGGGCCAACGCCGTTGTCTGTGGATGTGTGTTTTAAAGCTGGAAGGCCTGCTGCTTACTTTGAAGCATGGGTCAGGCATTAAATCACAGAATTTTCCCTGGGGGTAGACTGAATAAGTTGCCTTTCCACACACAGTGCTAACCTTGTATCTGTGGATTACGATACTAAGCCCAGTTCAGTCTAGGGAGTAGGTTCCGATCTAACATACGATCATTGATCCTGAAACACTGTGGAGTATTTATGTATCTAAACATTTTATATGCCGTCATTCCACATAAAGATCACAACGGTTTACAGATAACATGCATAGTATCAATATAATAAATTAAAAAACACTCACAGACCTAAATGATAAAATAATACACATCAAATAAAATAGTCATCACGTTGCAAGTAACTCTAATCCCTCTCACTTCTAAAATATACGTAACTTTAATTGTAACTAGGAGGAAAAGCTGTGAAAGGCCTCTGTTATTCAGTTAGTAATGCTTTTTATACTTGCCCCCACTGTACCTAAATGCCTTGAGCTCAGGTCTGGAAAGGTGATTTAATTACATCTAAAATCCAAATCCACCGCAGAGTTTCAGGAGGCCAGAGAGCACTTTTGCCTTAATCTGTCCTGCAAGCGTGAGAGATGAATGCGCAGCGCTGGGGGGAATCTGGGTTCAGCTGTGGCACGCTTCCAGCCATGCCTTGCAGGGGCTGCACCCTGTCTCGGGGACCTCTCCAGCCCTGGAGCCAGACCAGGGTTTCCGGAGCCACCCGAGGTAAGGAGCAGCAGAGACCACAGGAGGGGGAACAAAACAGAAAAACAAAGAAACTATGCATTCACGTTTTGTTCTGTTCTTATCACATGTTCCCATTTGAGGACTTTTCAGCTCATAAAACCCATTCCAGTAATATTTCCCGAGGGCGTTGCACACAGAATGCCAGTCATTGCCGTGTGCTGACATTATTTCAACCACAGTAAAACAGGAGAGTGTTTATTTTGTCTGATCAAAACCAGAAGTCAGTGCCCACATGGCTTTCTAGGAATTTGAGGTTATATATATATATATATATATATCGCAAACCTTGACCTAAACTTGCGTTCAATTTCATTTACTAAAACAACTCAGCTTTCACTGTCTGCTCTGACACTGCCGTGAATAAAAATTGTGTGTGCAAGTGAGACTGGAGTTTTCTAATGATTGCTGCTTCTTTTAATCACGGGTGCAACCTTTGCAGCTTGCACTGTCACCAGCTGCGTAACTGCCTGCAGGACCGGTCCTTACTCTGAAATGTTTGTGGCCGGCGTGTTTTCTATTAAGTCCAACTGTGCCACAAACAAGTCTTCTTTTTCTGCTGGTTAAACCGGTCACTTCCCCCCCAACCTTTCAGATTATCGTGCCTTCGTTGTCCCCACTTTACGTCTGGTGTGGCAAATGTTTCCGAACGAGCCCTTGCTCATTCTGTAGTCCTGTCGCTCAGGCTTGCTCGCGGCAGGGCTCCCCTGCGAGCTGTTCGCTTGCAGAATGCGTGAGCTGGGAAACGAGGGGCTTGGAGAGGTCATATTTAAATTTATTATTTATTTATTTATAGTGGTTTTTTTTATACTGATTTTCCTGCATAAAATGCATATCAAAAAAATGCCACGTTACACTTCTGTGCCACCTTCTGGTGCAACCTTAGCTAGTTTACCATGGGTCAGTGCCCAGGACAGCCCCTGTACTGCAAATCGCTCAGCAGCTTTCAGTTGGCCAGGTGATTGCTAGGAAGTTGGTCAGGGGGATTGCTCAATTCTTTGTCGCTTGGTTTTCTGGAAAAAAAAACACCATAAATTTATATTTATTTTTTTTTATTTTATTTGTGGTTTTTTTATATACCGAAGTATAGCGTTTTGCCTTCACTCTGGTTTACAGGATAACAACGTAATACATACAAATAACGTAATACATACAAATAACTTAAATATTTGAAGATGGCGGGTTTTCAAATTCATCTCACCCTTTTCAAAGGCAAAGTTACCCACATGGTTTCCCTTAGAAAATGTGGGTAACGCAAGCCCTGGTAAAACCGCCCCGTGAAAGAAGCAAATATGAGGGCTGGTTGCAAACTGACCCCAAAATAGTTGTATACGCACCCAGAGGTCAATATTCAAAGCCACTCAGATGAATAACTCACAAGTTATCCCGCCTCAATGGCAAAAGATTTTGTACATCGGGCCACTTATCCAGCTGGATTTTAGGCAGATAAGTCATTGTCAGGCTAAAATCTAGCTGGATAGAAAAAGAGACGCGCCAGGGGTGTTCCTGGGAGGAGTTTAGTTATCCGGCTAACGCAGCCAAATTTCAGTTACACCTGGCTGAGTGAAGCCACATTATGGACATCTTCTGAAGATATCCGAATAAGTAGCCCTGTCAAATTAAAAAAAAACTAGTAAAGGGGCCTGTGGCCCGATTCCCTCCTTCCCCCCCCCCCGAAACTTCATAGATGGTCCCCTCGACAACCCCGCCTAAAAACTGCTCCAGGGTCTGCTGCCGGCCCTCCGCGGCTCTGTAAAACCCTTCCAGTGCTTGGAGCCGAAACCGAGCGTGGTTTACGATTCCAGCAGAGCTTGTGACAGAAACTGCTGGGGCTCTGGGAGCGGGGGGAGGGGGATGTGAGGAGGGTCCGGGGGCAGGGGGAGGGGTGCATGCTGGCATCTTAAGCCAGATAAATAGAGAGATTCAATAGCAGGTCTAAATTTAGCTGGATGAGACTTATCCGGCTAACTTTGGGGGATATTCAGCAGCTGAATATCCCTTGTTAGTTAGCCAAAGCAGTCTTATTCTTGCTAACTTACTGAACCGGATATCTTTGAATATCTACTCCACACTGTTGCGCACTGGCTTTCAAGAGATCTAATTTCAGATTTTTGCCTTTAATTCATCTGATTTGCTAAAGCCAGGGGAGGCCACCTCTGGTTCTGAAAGGCAATAAACATCCACAATGAATATGCATGAGATGGAAGCAGCGCGCGCAGATAAACCTCAATCGTATTCAGTGTGAATGTCCTAAAAAAAAAAAAGCAGGCTTGTTTGTGGCTCTTGAGGAGTGCGGTTGGCCACCCCTGGGCTGAGAGAGCCTATCCTTGCTGTGACCAGTCCAGAACCCAGCAGCTGTGAAATCGGTCCCCAATCGGATTTAACAAAGTCCAATAACCTCCGCGATCCGACTGGCACGGCCTTCTAAATGAGCAAGCCCTGCGCGGCAGCCATTCACCTTGTATAAACCCATAAGCTATCTGGGTTTAGTCCAGAAGTTATTCAGAGCGTGCAGTAACTGTGTAACAAGCTGACATAGGCACCCGAGGACGTGTGGGCCGCTGTCGCTGCCGTCAGATGCAATTCCCATAAATGTGATGTTTTAAAGTAAAAAAACAACAAAAACCTTCCATGCAGTTTATTTGGAAATTTGATGTTTTTGAAAGTGAAACTGATGAGAATAGCCTAATTAACCAGCAAAGGATACCCCTTTTTGCCTGTAGAAGCTGGTAGCTTTTTCCACAGAGAGGTCTGTTGGACGATAAAAAACGCTCCAGCTACAGATTAATCGAAACCATGCCCACAGAATGCGCCCTGGTGTCCCCTGTCTGGCTGTGTGTGGGTGACGGATGCGTTCGCGGCTGCGTGGGGAATATGCTGTTAACTGCCGCGTCTTGTCTGAACAGGAGGGCGAGTCGGACAGTGGCATGGTCCTATCCTCCGAAGAGATGAAAAGCCTGAAGAGGCTGGAGACCCGATCCTGGCCTTTCGGGATTATGGCTCTTGCGTAAGTACTGGGAAGCGGCTTTGCTAGAGATGAAGCTATGGAAACGTCTAGCGGCGCTATGGAAACGTCTAGCGGCGTTTCCATAGCGCCGCTAGACGTACAAGGGGGTTAGGCACTGTCTAGCAGGCAGAACCCGGGAGGTGAGTTAAGGACCTACCCAACAACAAGGAAATGTTAATCCCCCGGACAGCTTTATTACCGTTGTGTTACCATACTTTTTATGTACATTTACAATGTGTATTAGAACCCGTGCCGTGAACTTTCTCTTCACCCTTTTCTCAAAATAGTAGTGGAAGAATGCTCCGATGACGTACAAAAGTTATTGGGTGTTTCCCAGCCAGGAATCAGGACTCCTCCCCAGAGTTTATGGGGCTCCAGATTAACTTTGCACATTAAAACGTAGTCAAGGCAAACATTCCCACTACGTCATGCAATGCTTATTGAGGAACTTGCAAAGTTAATATGTCTTTGAGAAAATCTACGAGCCATTGTATCTTGCACTCTGCATCAAGGCAAAATAAAAGCAAAGCAGTAGATGTAACCTTGCAGCCGACATTAGGCAGGAATGGGTGACAGCACTATGCACCTTTTCAGAGTAACAGTGAGAAGATGAAAAGCTATTTGAGCGTTCTCCTGTTTCGCTGCTCCTGACCACTCTCTTATTGATTGATCAGTAAACAGCTCACAAAGCAAAGGCAGGGGTAAGGGCGATGGGACTACTCCGTAACCTGGTGATTTTTGCACAAGAAATTTTAGATCCAAGTTTCTTGCCACCGCTATTATTGAAGGGGAAATTTCACACATTTCCATCTGCAGACTGTCCAATAGCGCATGGGTGGATATAGCCACTGGCTTAGAAGGAGCATCCAAAATTTGACATCTACCCAGGGGATCTGGGTCACTTCGGAAATAGATATTTAGAGATTTTCCCATCTTTTCCACAAATTTTGAAAAAGAGAGATCCTCCGCTGGCGAGGTATAATCTGGTGATAGCAGAGATGGGTCTGAAGAGATCCCCGTTGAAGCATCTGGGAATTCCCCTGGTGATAGGGCTACTGATGATAAAGGTGAGGGTGAATTCGGCTATAAAGTTGCTGATGGCGAATAGGATAGCCGGTATGGTGAGGACGGATATATTTTTCCGTCTCTCAGAGGTGCAATGTCCTGCGACGATGCCGCCAGGGTTAAAACTGGTGATGCCCCGGCCATGATCTTAGATGGGGATTGCTGCAGGGCAGGATGTAGAATATAGGTAGTATATGTAGGATGTATAGCTGGAATAGCTGAGGTTTCTGGCGAAAATGTCCCACAACCTGTGTAGGAGGAGAGTCCTGAATGTATGAAATATATCACTCTCATAAGAACATAAGAAATTGCCATATTGGGTCAGACCAAGGGTCCATCAAGCCCAGCATCCTGTTTCCAACAGTGGCCAATCCAGGCTACAGGTACCTGGCAAGTACCCAAAAACTAAGTCTATTCCATGTTACTGATGCCAGTTATAGCAGTGGCTATTTTCTAAGTCAACTTGATTAATAGCAGTTAATGGACTTCTCCTCCAAGAACTTATCCAATCCTTTTTTAAACACAGCTATACTAACTGCACTAACCACATCCTCTGGCAATAAATTCCAGAGTTTAATTATGTGTTGAGTGAAAAATAATTTTCTCTGATTTCCCTCCCCCTCCTGATGGCCATAATAAATTGACAGCACAGAGATGAGTACAAGTTTGAACAGTAACTTTATCCATACAAGCTATTCAACGTGTTACATACCAGTATGGATATATTGAGGCAGCAACATAACAGAGCATTCATACAATCAAAATAACATTGCAATGTTACAAGGCACTAGCAATAAATGATTTTTGGGGTAACCAACCCACATAATTAACTGACAAGCCAAAAGGTACCAGCTACCCCCAGACTTGGCCATAATAGCGGTCTGGATGCAAGGCGAGGCCTAACTAAGCATACAGGCTATAGTTGACAACAGCCCCAGTATCCCAATCCATGAAGGACCAGCTACCATTGCAGTGCTAACAGTGCAATCTGTTTCTGCCACCGAAGCGGTGAACAATGTTCCAGAAGTGGAAAGTCTGTTAGTGCTGCTGAATCAGGACATGCAAAGGTCACCTCCATAGCTGCAAATGCCTGCAACTGGCTTAATGCCACATGCAAGATGTCATAACTAGCCATCCCAGACGCTGCTCCCCATTCAGGTGGGTGGGAGGGTGTGTGAGGGCGAGGTCCGGATGCAAAGAGGGCTGTGCCCAAGCCTAATAAGGGCAATGGCTGGTGCACAAAACCCTCTTTCTCCGACCCTATGGTGCAGTCTCCCATCCCAAAACCCTGCTCCCCACCCCTCCTCCCTAGTTTGACTATTAGGGATGTGAATAGTTTTTGAACGATTAAAATTATCGTCAGATAATTTTAAAATCATCCTAAATCATCAGAGTGCACGATACAATACAAATGCCCCCGATTTATCGTCATAAATCATCCTAAATCGTTAAATAGGGCACGGGAATTATTTGGGGGAGGGCGGGAAAACCGGCATACCAAAACAACCCCTAAACCCACCCCGACCCTTTAAAACCAATTCCTTACCCTCCCGAACCCCCCCAAAATGTTAAATTACCTGGTGGTCCAATGGGGGGGGGGTCCCGGCGTGATCTCCCACTCTCGAGCCATCGGCGCCATTTTGGCTGCCACTAATTAAAATGGCGCCGATGACCCGATAAAAAAAAACAAACCCACCCGACCCTTTAAATTGACCCCCCTTAGCCTCCCCCACCATCCCGACCCCCCCCCCAAAACCTTTTAAAATTACCTGGTGGTCCAGGGGGGCCTCGGGGAGCGATTTCCCGTTCCCAGGCATCAGCTGTGCTAAAAATAAAATGGCGCCGATGCCCCTTTGCCCTTACCATGTGACAGGTTATCCGTGCCATTGGCCGGCTCCTGTCACATGGTTGGAGCACTGGATGGCCGGCGCCATCTTTAAAGATGGCGCCGGCCATCTTTACTCATCAGCCCCTATTATACTATACTCTATAATAGGGGCTGATGGCCGGCGCCATCTTTACTCATCAGCCCCTATTATACTATACTCTATAATAGGGGCTGATGGCCAGCGCCATCTTTACTCATCAGCCCCTATTATACTATACTCTATAATAGGGGCTGATGAGTAAAGATAGCCGGCGCCATCTTTAAAGATGGCGCCGGCCATCCAGTGCTCCTACCATGAAAGATCCTATGTGATAAAACTGACTTATGCTACAAAACAGATGTTCCTTTTCATAGACAAAAAAGCGAGAGACATGAAAACTCTTAATCTGAACAGGTACTGGAAGGTCAAATGCAAACCATGCTGACTACAATTTTAGTATAGGAAGGATAAATGAGAAAAGTTTCAAAGCTAATCTGGATGACCTGGTTAATTAAAGATTTCAGAAAAATTACCCAGGTATGAAAGTAAATATTAAATCTCATCGTTTTGCTCTTCCTCTTCCCTGATTTAGTTAACAGTCATTCGTAGACATAGTTTTCAAGCCACAAGGACAAAAGTGCAACAGTACCAGCTGTATGAGGGCCTTACAAGTCTTCAGAGTATCTCATTGTATCGTTAGTTATCCGAAGGAACCGGGACTCCACAACACCTGGACAAAAAGCCGAATACTTTTGCATTTGTCTATGACCCACTGGACAACTTTAATACCTAAAAATTAAAAGCAGTGAGCCTTGCAGTTAGTTGACAAGACTAAGTAGGACTCTGTACATAATTGGATAAATAAATATACTGTAGAAGGTTGGCTGTATTCATTCTTAAAGTGATTTTAAAAAGAAAAATGCAAAGATGCATCCTCTAGGAGTAACAACCAGTGTCTGGATGGTTTAGGAACAAATTAGAACATTAGATTCTGCCAGGTACTTGCGACCTGGGCTTGGCCACTGTTGGAAACAGGATACTGGTTTGGTGGACCTTCAGTCTGACCCAGCAGGGCAGTTCTTATGACAGAAATGTCAAAATATTTTTCATGTTGCTGAACGTATTCAGACTGTGTAATTTTTGAAGGGGGTTGTCCCGTTACCTTTCCCAAGCCAGGTTTCAAGTGCACGCCGTGGCCCGACTATTTCAAGAGAATGTATACAATCAAACAATTCAAGCTTTTTAATCCATTATAATCAATGTGAATAAAGATAATATAAATACAATATACAAAATTGCAAAAATGTACAATTCACAAATTATAAATGAATAACTTTTAAATCCTAAACATTGCTAGATACATCATCAAACCTATAAAAATAACATCAACGCTCTCACATTAACTCACTCAAGCTCACCACATGCCCATTCACCCGACCATCCCCAGTCATACTAATTACAATAAAAGCAATAAGTTTGCAAAAATGTGAAAGATGATTTTTCATCAGATAGAGACAGCAGTCTCCTCCTAAGCAATGTTGCATTGACTGATTGCAATATCTCCTTCATTGTAATTCCTAAATCTTAAGTATAAACTAATCCGATTTTATAATCTCTTCTTTCTCAAAGTTGCTTCTTTATACAAATCCCAACAAAGAATTCTTTGTTTCACCCTACAACCAAGGGCTTCCTCAGGGGGAATTTTTTAACGATATCAGCATACCTATAATCAATGAAAATATATATGAATATAAACATAGACTAACATTAAATCTAATGGACCCCATAACCTCTTTATATTACTAACACCCTATATATCTATCCTTGAAAAATACCAAATTGTCTGATATAATATATCAGGATATTTATTTTATTTATTTATTTATTTATTTAAAGAATTTATATACCGGGTTCCTGTATAGTATACATATCACCCCGGTTTACAAGGAACCAAAACTATCGCTAAGGAACCGTAACTATCGCTTCATTTAGCGGTTTACATTGAACATTTAGCGGTTTACATTGAACATAGTTAATTTGAGAAAACATAAATAAACATAAATAAACATAAAATAGTTAATTTGAGAAAAGGTATATAATATGGTTAACCAGTTAATAACTAAAAGGCAGGTTAATAAGTACATAAGTAAGTAAATAACATTGAACTTGATAGAATCTGGTAACAGGATAAAATATAGTGTTGCATATGCTTAAGTACAGTTTCGTGTTAGGATATAGAACGGTCCCCTTTCAAATACATCTCAACAGCAGTACTTGAATACACCTCAATCAAGAAATAATGTTACGCTACAGTGTGCATTTAAAGACACCAAAATGATAAGGCTGCTTACCTTCCGAGCCGGAAGTAGAGATTCTAATGTCAACAGCTAGACGTGAAATGACGTGAGGAAAAAGAACCCGATTTAAATACCCGATCGTTAGTTTCCAAAAAGGAGGTAAAGCTCCTGCTACATCAGGCACTTGAAGATAAAGGGCCGGATTCTCAAAGATTTACGCTCGTGGAGTGGCTTATGCACGCTGGGCCCATTTTCAAAAGGCCCAGCGACACACGTAAAGCCATAATTTTCCCGTTTATTT
Organism: Rhinatrema bivittatum; assembly: GCF_901001135.1. Lineage (NCBI taxonomy): Eukaryota > Metazoa > Chordata > Amphibia > Gymnophiona > Rhinatrematidae > Rhinatrema > Rhinatrema bivittatum. Next base: position 8,564 of record NW_021821331.1, on the reverse strand, counting down.
GAGCATGGGATTTGTTTAACAGGACAGCACCATCCTTGCACTTTTATTTATTTATTAATGCATTTTTATATTCTGCATCTTCAAAAAAAAAAATGTTCCCTCCCTCACACAGAAACCTCAAATTATCAAATCGCCACTTCTGCCATTTTCCCCTGAACTTCATCCCACAAATTTTGTAAAACTACTTATGACACGCCTTCATTTTTGAGCGAAAGCATAATAAGAGCTGATAGTTTTGTTTGTTTTTTTAAGTCCATGCGCTATAACCTGGCTGTCATGTGTTCTACTTGTAATTCTTTTAATGAGACATCATCTTGTGACCCGCTTATGAATCCTCTCTCCAAAAACCAAGTTACTTAGTGGTTCAGCATGGATGCAGTGGGCCTAGTAGATGAAAAATGGTAAAATAAGCCTGAGGGTCTCACATCTATGCTGTTATAAAATGCATATTTTTAATTGGACAGCATACTTGAAAAAATGTGCTTTTTTATTTTTGTAATTAAGATAAAATACTACTAATTGTTAAGTGTCAAAAATTATCTAAACCATTATCTATTTCCCGCAGAATGAAAGCAGTCAGCAAAAGCAAAGAATCAGTATTAACAGAATTTGGAAGAGAGATATTTAAGTACCAACCAGCAGCTCAGACGGAAGATGACTCGCTCGACTGTACTCTGGAAGATTTTGTCCTCCCCATGGATCTGAGTCTTGAATGTCATAGTCCACCTCCCGATTACAACTCTGTGGTCCATTACTCTACACCTCCGGTATAAGAAGAGGTACCTTTCCTGGTCGATATTGCTTGGCATCCCCTCACTTAAGGCCCAGTGCAACTCGTTATTTAAGATAATGAAAGGAATTTGCAAACACTCCTTGGGAAGGAAAAAAAAAGGGAAGCTGAAGCTTGCTCATCGCTCTGGTCTGTCTATAATGTGAACTTGCTCCCTATGATTGCAGCCTTGACAGTACTTTAAAGGGGCATTTCATCCCGTTTGATAATGCTCTGCTTACAAGACGGAAAAACTGTGACCTGCAGATTCCTGATAGCCCGACAACCAAGCCTACACTGCAAGGGCTAGTCCGAAAAGTGTCCTCATGAATAGTGGTATCCGTGTAGCTTAATTACGTTCTTGCCTTCATACTCTACTATCAGTGGTCCCCGTTCAATGGTATTTATTTTAAGAGTCTTTCACTTTATTTTATTTTATTTCAATGGGATTCAACTGAATTTCTGGATCACGTATTAGGTTAAGGATCCAAGAAAATACTCCTCACCCCTGGGTTGGCTTCCATGAATTCCCACTGGTTTCCTTCCACGGTCCAGTTACCGAAACAGTTCGTTACACGCCTACCCCAACATACAGGTGGGTTGTGTACGCCTAGGAAATGTCTGATCAACACTTCTTCCCTGCTGCAGTCTCGTGCTGAAATCGGAGGCTTCCGATGATGTTACCACGTCGGCTGCTCCTGCTTCAGTTTTTGTTAGGTGGTCACTGGCATAGGACTTTACGTGGCATGGGACTGTATTGAGGATTTTAACAAAACAAGAAACAAAAAGGTGACAAGATATACTTTAAAGATTAATATCTTCTGTCCCTTGAGTTTTTATAATCGGATGTTCTAAGTTGGGGAACATCTCGAAAACCAGAGGAGGGGAATGGCCCAAGTGGTGGCCACAGCAGAAATCGCAGATCTCAGCGCAAGGCTGTGGTAAGGAGGAGCCTTGGTCAGACAGCTGTCCGCAGTTCAAAGTGGTGTGGGAGTTAACAGACCGAGGACCGATGGTGAGAAAAATTCCAGATTGTGTCTGCTGCTGTGCTCTGCAATGTCTGAACCTGTAAACAGTGTTCTTGGTCATTAAGCCTACACTATCCTGACTCAAGAGTGAGAATCCAAGCGTCAAACAGTTAAAGGCAGGCTAGTAAACTCACAAGCAGAATACTCTGTTTTGCTTCATAAGAATGAAAAGATACTTAAGGTCACAATTGTAAGGATGGAAGGATGTTTTTCATTCAAGTAGGTAATGTTACGACGTAACTACACATTTTTGTGGGCATGGTAAAGTGGTTAAAGAATTTGGTATTCTGCTAAAATTCCCATGCTCTGAACTCTTTGCAATATTGTCTAAATGTGATTATATTTGTATTCCCCAGTTCATCTCCCATTCTGCGTTTGCCCTCTTGTGATTTTTGCATCTTCAGATAGGCACTTCCAGCAGAATCCAATGGCAGTTGCCGGAACATAGCTTACCCTTCTGAAACAACAGTTATCTCCACTTAAGAAATGAGCGCACACAGGGCACACGTGGAGTATCAGGGGAAACAGTAGTGTGGCAGGCTATGCGTTCCTTTTACAAGCCTTTTAGGATCAGGTAAGAGTTTCTTGTCAGCTGGAAACTGCACGTCTGGGCCTTAGATGAGACTGCAGGATGGGAAAGTAATGAGCTTGGTACTGTCTCTGTGCTCTGGACGACTGACCGTGCACAGAAGGCAGACACGAATCCAGCAACATCATTGGTTTAATCTGATGGGAAATCAAAAATCAAGACAGATAACATTTAGAAGAATCCCTAGCGTGTGCTGCTACCGTTAGAAGGAATAAAACACCTCAGGCCCTCCCCCCCGTCCATTGCTGCGTTGGGAAGGAATCACTGTCAGCAAAGCCCATTGCAGAATTAGAGAAACAAAGAAGTGTTCAGGTTATACAGAGAGAATCACCAGGGCCGCAATCTCTGAACCTTTTAATATTTCATATTCCCTTTTTCCCCGAGAGGGCCTCAGAACACCTTCACGGCTTCCCTCACTCACCTTCTTTTTCGGCCTTTTAATTGTAACTATTCACATCCATAGGAAAATGCATTTAGTGGGTTTTCACAGTCTAAACAATGTATAACTGATTTTAAAAATGATGCATTTCTGGTTGCTTGGTTTGCAACCAGAAATGCGACAAAACTATACCCTAATAGACTCAGGCTCCCAAACATTATTGCTTTCTGAGTGAGACCCATGATAAAAAAAGGTCTCGTTCTCCTAATTAAAAGTCATTTTATTACCTACCCAGAGCGAAAGGGTCCATTTGGCAGGACAACTCATGTTAGACCCTGTCAGGGTCTGGGCCTAGAGCAGGTCACCTTGAAAAGGATTCCTTGCTGCTAGAAGCATGCATTTTGGATTGCACCAGTGGTCATTGGCCTGGATCCTTGTTCAACCTGCTTCCTTTTTTTCGATTGTGGCTGGATGGAGGCTGCTGCTGGCCCCCAACCTGGTATCTTTTATTTTTATTTTACAGAAAATGACCACTGAGCAGGGTCCGACAATCAGTATATCTTACCCTACTGTTGGGCACAGGGCCATGCTGACATCAATTGACTGCTCTGCTGGTGATAGCCAACAGCAATCAGGGGCTGTCTTTAAGACCGACCTGCTGGCAGTCTGCTTGTATCTGAACATACATACGTCAAGTAGTGATATGGAAATGTTAAATAGTAGTAGTAATAGCAGCAGCAGCAGAAGCTGCACTGAATTCTGGATATGAGAGTTATTCTTTAACATTATAGATGCACCGGGAATTTCTTAAGAACAACCTAATAAGTGCAGATGTAAGGTGCACGAGTGTGCTCCAGTAAGAGGCACACTTACAGTAAGCCGTAGTGGCTGGTCTCAACTAGGTCATTCGCAGCAAATCTGCCAGCAGTTGCACATAATGTGGCATGGTCGGTTGTTTTGCACTTATGTGTATCAAGAGACTTTATATTAACGATGATGCAAGTTAGCTGGTTTCTCTCTTTAACCTTCATTGGTGAAAAATGTATTACACCTTGGCTTTCTAAAATGTTATACATAAAAAAGCATGGAAAAAAAATGACATATAATGTGCAATTTCCAATTTGTACAGAGAAGTTGCTTATTTATACATGTCAACATATTTTAGGAGATTTGTTTTATTTTATAATATTTTCCTTTCATTTTTCTTTGGAGAATAGCGCGTTCTGCTGCCCAAGCCGCAGATTGCAAGACAAATGGGGAGAAAGAAAGATAAGAGAGTGCAAGGGAGTCGTTATTAAAGGGGGGGTCTTGCACAGAAACTCACAGGTGCCCGAACACCCACAGAAAAAAGTAACATTTGTACCATCGCAGCTAAGTCCGCCACTACAGGTTTGAAGAGGTCATGCTGGTATTTGGCTGTGAGTTTTTTTTTTAAGTCAAACCTCTTCTGCAAAAGGAAAGCTGTGTTAAAGACGGGAGCCCTAGCTGACAGGCTGCGGGTGAATCACTACACAGATCAGCTCGCTTGGTTCCCCTCAGAGACTTTTAGTGCAGGACATGGGGGTATCTAACGTGCCAAAGACCGAAGCCTACATTGTAGTGACCTGCACGTGAATTTTTTTTTTTTTTTTTTAGAAACTGAACCGCACCTAATAATACACATTAGAATGGGTTTGAATAACTAATAAAATCAATTGTCAGTTCAGAAGCTGGTGGTTAAAATAAAAATGGGACCCCCTAGTAAAAGGCTATGAGGTTCCGCCCTAACCAAGCATCATCGTGGCCCGTCCCAACAGGATGGGTTCCTAGCCGAGACTGGGCTACAGTGAAGATCCCATTAATGGACTTCTAAGGTCCCTGGCGTTTCGTTGCTTTGCAGCTCCTGGCTCTTCCGCCCGCTTGGTTTTTTTCGCTGCCTCTTTGCGCAGGTAATGGCCGTGATATCAGGGATGATATTTCTCAGAGCGGAAGGCCAATAAATGCAGTCATATCCCCATCCTGATTACGGAGGCTGGTTAGCTCTCAGCCAGAGGAGTTTTTGGGTTAAGTAGCAGGGATGGAAACCTAAACACTTGGATTTCGACTTTTAAAAGGTTTGCATCCATTCATTATGGGCCTAGAGCAAAACTCCTTTGGAAAATGTTGCCCTTCAGAGGACACAGAAGATGGGGGGATCTTAGCTCCCCTTAGAGTTGGCAGCAATGCAGGCTACTTAAATGCACTCTTGAGTCTGCTGCGTGGCTGAAGCAGAAACTCTGGAATAGCCACATATTATTTATCATTTGCCCTTCAAAACTGAAACACAACCCCTATATGTGGCTAAACCAAAAACCTTCAGGGAGGGGGTTTATAATCATCAGCATTTAGTTCTTTACAAAGTAAATAGAGAGAAGACAACGTTGCCTACGGTTTTTGCATCTTAATATCCTCTTCTGTGATAAACCTAAGGTGACTATTTCGGCAGCCTGGAGACAGGTGATGCTACAGAGCTTGGGCTGCCTACAGTGCCTTGTGGCAGGTCAACTGTCGCCATGAAGGAAGGGATGAAGCAGAAAGGGATTAACTACGTTAGGGGCCATCCGAAATGAAATTAGTTAACTGGTGTATAACGGCATCCCTGATAATTTTTCAGAGCCCAAATGCAGACAAAACCCGTCTCTGCCTGATTCTGCAACCGGAGCAGCCCGCAACGAAAAGTAAATAGCGTGGACTTGATTCACTCGGTCTCTTCTCTCATTCTGTATCGCCGGGAACAATCCCTCGATGAGCTGGGCCCCCAAGTGTAAACTCTTCAGGTTGTCACATTCTCGGAGCCCCTTTTCCCGAGAACGCGGGCGTCTTCCAGTTCAGGGCCGTGCTGTGCACGTGGTGGCTGCCGCCACCCATCTCCCCCCGCATCTGCGCTCTCGTCGCGCGCCGTAGGGTCCCCCCCAGGCTTGATGCAACATGGATCAGGCAATAGGACGGTCACAAATGAAGGTGTTAAGATGAAAGCCCCCTGAGCTCAGGTTGAAGGTTGGGGGCTGTTCTCCCTCCCGTGATCTTCATTGAAAAGTCTTACGGGGGACGCCCCCAGGGAAGGGAGGGGGATAATTAAAAAGGATTAAAGTGCTTCCACCATCTGTTTATGATGGGGCCTGTTTTGTTCTTGTTTCCGAGGAAGGCAAACCAAAGAACTGCGCAGTTTAGTATTATAAAATGTAAGTGTTGTACGTTACTAATATTTTTCTTCCCTTAATTTAACGAGTTCTCTTCTTTGCAGTGGTGTACATAGTTTACCTAGCTGAAAAGCAATTTAGCAGCACAATATATTCATGGCATTTTGTATCTAACACACACGCAGCATTGTGGCTAATCTCACCAATGCTTGTGGGGCAGACTACAGTTACAATACCCTCCCAGTGCTATTTTCCTTGCCACTCCTATTATCAGGGGCTGGTGATTGTGCTGATTTGACCTCTTTACTATAAATTAGGGAGCTAGGACGGACGAAGGGCAGGGAGTCTGGGTTTGCGGTGTTATCCCTACCTGCTTTGGTTTACTGAGAAGATTATTCCACCGAGGCGGGTGGGGCGGAATGAGGGGACAGTGCCAGATTGTGAAGCGATGACGTGTGTTAATTTTTTTTGTTTTTCCTAAGGCTTCTCAGGGACTCTGATTGGATGTTAGGTTGGCAGCCTGCCCTTCTAAGAGGATTCTGTCTCCTAAAAATAGATGCCAGTAGCTGCTGTACAACCTTTTGCTAAGGTGCCTCCGCCTCTGTTTTCCTATTTGTTTGTGTGGTCACCATCGCTCACTCCCACTCCTTGCCCTTAGTGAGACGGGCCCCACTGATGCTGGACTCCTGGGCTCAGTGCCAGGAGAAGCCCCGATGCCTGCAGGGCAAGCCTTGCTCGCGTCCTAACTCGGGTGTCTCCAGTGTGCTGTGATCTTGCTCTCTCCTGCTCCTCCCTCTCTGTCAGCCTGCACTCAGAGGCAATAACTCTTGTGGTTGCAGAGTGCTGTCTCCGAGGAGAATCAGCACCGTGGTTCTGTTTACCCCACACTTGCACCAGGTAACATTTTCATACCTTAAGACTGCCCGCAGAAGGCCATTAAGCAATTTCTTTGAATTTTCAATCTGAAGTGTTTTGTTTTGTTTTTTTAAATAACGTTTATTTTTAAAAAGCTGGAGGAAGCGATATTGATTCTCCCTGGCTGCCTGCGCGACTCCTGTCTGAAATGTCGCCTGTGTCCATGTTAGAAACTGGGCCTGGCTGACATCCCCTTGTAGGATCCGCGCCAAGGGTAAAGAACAGGCATCGCTGTGGACACCTGTCCTGGTGACTCCGCTTTATGCCTGGTGGGTGACATCGCAGGGGACGCTTTCGTCAACCATCTGGCCCAGTGGGGTTTGACGTGTTTTCCATCATGGCTGCTCTGGAGTGGGGGAGGAGCTTCTGGAAGAGTTTGTGAATCAGTATCTTTTTAATTCAAATGTTGGGTTTCTGCATTGATTACAGCGGGGCACGGTGTTACTTGCAACCAGGGCACCTGAGCTAAACTGGGCCCAGGCTATTAGTCCATTATTCAACAAAGAGCCTAAATGTTGCTAAACCACTATTGCAGGGGTGGCCAAGCCACCCCCTCCCCTAAGAGCCACCAATAGTTCTAGTTTTCAGCAGATCCACAATGACTGTGCATGCAATAGATCTGTATCCTAGCCTATGCACTGTGGATATCCTGAAAACCAGGCTCCCGAGGGCCAGAGCTGGCCCCCCTCTGCATTATCATTTTCCAGAACATAAAGGCAGCCGGCCCTCCCGCTTCACAACTATCCCTTTTCCTAACGAACCTTAGTGTCATCCGCCCCCCCGAACTCACTGCGCTGTGGCCTCTTTTTAGGCCGGCGCATTCTGCCGAGACAAATTTATTGCCTCCCAGGCCGATTCACTGGCCAGGAGGGGCCCATGCACTGCAGGAGAAAACTGTGTAAGAGAAGGTGCCTGCAAAAAAAAAAACCCAAGAAACTTACATTGCAGGGGGGGGGGGGGACGGGGACGACTTCATTCCAGCACCTGTAACAGTGGCTTAAAGCCACCGACTGGCGACAGTGATCGCCCTTGCCCTGTACCCGCTGTATCAGTAGGAAGATGAACACGGTGGGTGCTTTGCTGTCTTATTTCTGTTGTTATTGTTGTTGCCGTTGTTGCTGTTGCTGCACCGCTTGGGTTGCTGAGGCGATAAGTGACTGCTGAGCCACGGGTGGGGGACTTAGGTGTGGATTCTTGCAAATGGATCCCTCGCCGCCCTGGTACGCGGAGCAGGAGAAGGCGAAGCTCCTCCTGCTGCCGTAACGGGAAACACCGGGGCGTGGATGGTGGTGGGCCAAGGCAGCAGGCGCCCCAGTCTGCAAGGGGCCAGGGCCGCTTTGGTTTCGGTTCACGTGGAAGCCTGATGAAAGCCGGAGCTGCGGCAGGGGGCTTAACGCCATTATGTTCGGGGGGGGTCTGGTAAATAGAGCAAGACGACGTCCCGTCTGTGCGGATCACTGTGGAACCTGCGTTCCTTGTCACGTTGAAGAATGTTATGCACTGAAACATTTTTAAGCTTTCACAAGTAGTCAACAAAGGTATTTTTATCTATTAACCGAAAAAAAAAAAATTTAAATAAAGATTCTGTGTTTATACAGTCCTGAGCCTTTGCTGGTCTTTTTCCCGTCTCATCGTTTTCTTCGTGTTGCATTTCAAAAAGAGCAAGAAAATTGGCACAATCACTAGAAATCTCACGAGTAAACTGCATCAGCCAACGAAGGAAAGA